>NC_055988.1:66922801-67223647 GCF_018446385.1 Zingiber officinale | reverse complement strand
TTTTATTTTACCCATTTTACGTACCTCAGTTTTATAATTTCAAAAATGCATAGCACATTCCCATTGTTTCTTCCTTATCAGCAGCTGATTACTACTGCATGAGCAATCAACTTCTATAAATTTATGATCATCAGTCAACTCTTCAACTTTGCTCTAACAGAACCATTACACGGTTTGTTGTAGCCATTTTAAAAATTGTTAGCTATTCATTTATCCTATGAAATCCATATATGAGAGCATGATTATACTCAAGATAATATAAGAAGTGTAATGAATTTGACTTGAAGTATTTCTGTGATATCTAAGACCATTAGTAAATATTGATCAAAACTTATTAGTGACCTGAAAAATCTCAAAATCATTCAAAATTAAGGTCATTGTACTCCTAGGAACCTCTTGAGTATAACCATATTGTCAAACATATATTTTACATTCTAAATTGAGATATGTGGGTTTTTAAAATCCTCACAATTTTAAGATAATTTGGCATAGGATCATTAAAGGACATAAGCTTGTCCTACTTACTCACCAATATCACTGAAAAGTTCCTAAGACTCTCCTAGTTTTGGACTATATCAAGGTTTTTAAAATTTTAGATACTATGGGGTCGTAAGTGAATTTTACTCAAAACTCATTAATGATCTTTGGAACCTCAAAATCACTTAAATTAGAAATATTACACTCATAGGAGTCTCCTGAGTATAAACATACAATTAAAATCACTTAAGGTTGTGAAGATTTTAAAAATCCAGATTTTTTAATTTAAGATGTGGAATCTAGGTTGAGTAGATGGTTACACTTATGAGGCTCCAAGGAGTGTAATGGTTCTTATTTTAAGTGATTCTAGATTCCTAAGGCTATCAACAATGTTTTATCAGAATTCGTTGATGACCTTGCAATGTTCAAAATTTCAAATATTGACATGACCTAAACTAAAGGAGTTTTATGAATCCTTTGATAGTGTTGGTGAGTAAGTATAATAAACCTAGGTTCATTAATGAGTTTGGGTCTAACAGTCTTAATGTTATGAACATTTTAAAAATCAACAAATCTCAATTTAGGCTGTGAAAATTAGGTTTGAGATCATGATTACACTGAGGAACCTCCCAGAGTCAAACGATTCTAATTTTAAGTGATTTTAAGGTTTCTAAGACTATTAACAAATTTTGGTCAAAATTTATTGGTGATCCCATAGTATCCAAAATTTCAAAATCTTAATATGGTCTGAAGTAGGCAAAGTCTTAGGAACCCTTCTATGGTGTTAGTGATGTTGGAAATGGGGATAGTGGGAAACATGGCCCATGTTCTCCACTACTCATAATGGAAAAGTCCATTATGCCCATAGTGTATTTCCCTATATAAAGGAGGTCCGTCCAAAGCTCAGGGTGTGTGAAATTGCGAGTGTGCAACGAGAGTAAGAGGAGAACATCCAAGGCGGCGGGATTTGGTTTGTGGAATTGCGGAGGGCTTTCCGATCTTGTGATCGCTCTTCCGACAGCGAGTTTTCGCCACTGCCGATTGCGGATCTGCGGGAGATCGCTGTAAGTTTTTACCGCATTTAATTAATTCGTCTATCATGCATTTAGAAGATATTTTCTACATTGGTATCAGAGCACGTAGTTATTTCTAAATGCTTAGAGACGAATTATAAAATCGTTGTTCGGATGTTTTCTCGATTTGTCATTTCCCGTCGTTGTTTTTCACGACTAATGTGTCGTAGCATACACGTTGTGCCAAATTTATAAAATCGAGACCGCTGGATTTGCCGGCGATGGCAGTCCGTGACCGTGGTTGGCGTCCTGGCTGGCCGGCTATGTGTTGGTGGCTAGGACAGGCAGAACCACTGTCGGCGATCTCGTCAGGGCCTAAAGATGACTGATTTATGGTACCAGAGAGGACCGGCTGCCACCGACAGAAGGCTGGCATGGCCGGCAACTGTGTTTGTCGCAGTTGTGGAGTGGGCAGCGTGATTGGAGAAGGTAGCATGTGCGGCGTGCGCAAGGTGCACGGCGTGAAGACGAGGGCAGTGGCGGAGAAATCGACAGAAGAAGCGTTCGTGTGAGGAAATGTTTTTTTTTAAAAAAATCAAATAAATAAAAAAAATAAACGATTGCTGCATATTTTTTTTTTTAAGCTTCTGTGTAAAATAAAAAAAATGTGTGCATCGTCAAAATAGGCTAATGCATGCCTACATGTCTACTGTAGCATTAAGTTAAATTTGATGCATGCATTTAATTTCATACTATTCAAGTTGAATGCAATGATTTTAATTCACTTGAAAGCAATGAATTTTATTCAATTGAACTGGTTCAATTTTAAATGGGCTTGGTTGAAAGATAATTAGAAATAGACCCGAGGCAATTAGTTAGTTTAGTCGAATCAGTTTGGTCCATTTAGATCTGGTTCAGATTTAAATCATTAGTTGGTTTAATTGAACCAATTTGATCTAAATCCGAAATTAATTTGGGTTAATTAATTAGACTTGGACCAAATATGATCAAATGACCACATTTGTTCTAATGGGTCAGATTTGATCAAAATAATTAGATTTGTTCTAATTGGTCGGACATAAACCAATGGACATTGGTTTGATCAAACGGACCTGAGTTTGATCAATAAGTCTGAAATTGGTAGAAATGGACTTAGAGAAAAAGTAACAGAACATAGGTACAAAAATCCCTGTCCAATTAGATTAGTTTTAATTAAGGACAATGGACTGAGCTTAGGATCTGGATCCCTAATTAATCGATCCAATGGGTTTAACCAATTAGATTAGTTCTAATTGACGACTTTAACTCTTGAAAATCGAGAAGATTTGTTTTTCTTGATTTATTATATTGGTACTATGCCTGTATAAATTGAAATAAGCCGGTTTTGTACTGGTTAGTCGGTTTTGTACTGACTTATTTATTTTCAATTTTTCAGATGGCACAGACGATTACCACATTGACTCGTCGCGAAGTGCGACGAAATCAGCTCAGGGAGGAGATTCAGGAGATAAAGTACAACTCTGCTTATGGAGTCGACGGACACATTGGACGACTTGATGATCTGTTTTGGAAACTTGAGCGAGAAGAGTTTCCAGTCCTGGACAGTTATAGGATTTGGGCTTTGATGCAATCATTGGCAGAAAATCCTAGGATGATAGCGAACTATATTTGGGGGCGTCATCAAGGACGCGTCACATATTCTGTATTATGTGAGGAGTTGCTTCATCATATGACTGAAGAGGATCCGGAAGAGTTCGAAGAGGACCCGGAAATGATCAAGGAGGAACCAGAAGAGGATCCAATTGTGGATCCAATAGAGAACCTTGAAGCTGTCCTGCCTGTGATTACCCCAAATGAGTCCAAGCTGAGAGGGATTATTTTGGCCACTGCACTAGTGTCTGTTCTAGTGGGAGTGGTAGTTGCCTATCTAGTTTATTAAAGTTCTGTTATTTTGTCATTTTGTATGAACAATAGTTAGTCCATTTCATTCATGTCAGTTAGTTATATGTTAACAATTTGTAGCATAATTTTATATTAATGATATGTTCATTTAGTTATGCTGTTTGCTTGACATGATACATGATTAGTTCATGATGTATTAAATAATTAGTTCATTTAATTAAAAAAAACATGATATATTAAATGATTAGTTCATTTGTTGGGATGTATGTAATAGAATTGATTAATATTAATTTGATTGATCATACGGATGATGAGTGAAAATATAGTTGTCACTTGATTTTGTAAACCAACTCAAAGTGATATTAAGTCAATCATAAATTGCATACATATGATATACACTGAATACTAAATAATTTGTTTATTTATGATAGATTATGGCAACCAAAAACATAATAGCTGAACTCAATAAAGGTGAAAAACTTAATGGGGATAACTACAAGATCTGGCACCTCAAGATACAATATGTACTTGAGGAACAAGAAGTTCTAGAGGCTGTAAAACAGGTTATGGAAGTACTTGTAGATGGTCCCACTGCACAACACAGACGAGATCTTGATGCCTATAAGGCATGGAAGAAAAAGGACTCCACTGCAAAGGGTATATTGATTAGTTCAATGGTAGACGACCTAGCTTTTGAGTATGAGTCATATCTTACGGCTCATGAAGTCTGGGTAGCCCTTAAAGAAAAATATAGTAGAGTAAGTCTGAGCAAGCTTCGACAGCTGACAATTAAATTTGACAGCTACAAAAAGCGTCCGAACGTGTCAATGGTTCAACACCTCAGGGAGATGTCGAACATGATTCGGGAGCTTAAAACTGCTGGTCATGAGTTGATTGATGAACAACAGGTTCAAGCAGTTATTCGTTCACTTCCAGATTCTTAGGAAACCATGAAGCAGACCTTAACTCACAGTGAGAGTATCAAGACTTTCACTGACGTCTCATGCCATGTAGAATTGGAGGCGGAGAGAGTTGAATCCGCGAGGATTTCTAGACAAGCCTATGTGGCTGTAGGTTCTGCAGGATCATATGGATCCAAGAAAAAGAAATGGTTCAAGAAAGGGAAGGGAAATAAGAAGGAAGCTACTGTTGTGGGACAGGGCCCAATCAAGAAGATAGTCAAGAAGACTGGAAAGAAACCTAAAAACATGTTGACTTGTTTTAATTGTGGCAAAAAGGGCCATTTTGCTCGGGAGTGCACTGAGCCGAAAAAGGTAAATCCAAGTGTGTCTTCTTTTCAAGAGCATTTTGTTGCTAGTTCAGTGTTGTTAGCTGATTCTTATCCTTTGTGGATTATAGATTCAGGAGCAACCAACCATGTAGCTCGGGAACGAGTTACATTTGTTGAGTACCGTCGGGTACCAGCTGGCAATAAGTGGATCTACGTGGGAAATAATGCAAGAGTTGAAGTCAAAGGAGTCGGCACTTGCAAACTCAACCTACGTGGTGGTAGAGTTTTATTTCTACATGATGTCCTGTATGCTCCTGAAATTCGACGGAATCTTGTTTCCGTTACGTGTCTTCTTGATTTAGGGTATTGTATTAATTTTTACAATCGGTCTGTTGAACTTAAGATTGACTCAGTGTCAATCGGATATGGTTTTTTAACAAATGGTTTTATGGTTCTTGATGTAGAACCAGATGTCAATTATGCTATTGATGGTTGTTTTTCAAACATTGCTTTAACTAGTGATGCAGATATAACTGATGAGGTTTGACATGCTAGATTAGGACACATAGGACAAGAACGTATGAATCGGTTAGCTAGAGAGGGTCTATTGGGCACTCGAGCTAAGATTCAATTGTCTATATGTGAGCATTGTCTTGCTGGAAAAGCAACTAGGAAACCATTTGGTAAGGCTATTAGATCTGAATCGACATTGCAGTTAATTCATTCGGACATTTGTGGTCCAATGAATGTGAAGGCTAGACATGGAGCTTCCTATTTCATTACATTTATTGATGATTTCTCTAGGTTCGGTCATGTGTATTTGATTTCTCACAAATCTGAAGCATTAGATTACTTCATTCGTTATATGAACGAAGTTGAGAATCAAACAAAACGTAAAGTTAAGACTTTACGCACTGACCGTGGTGAGGAGTATTTGTCTGATATGCTCAAGACAATATGTAATGATAGAGGGATTATTAGACAGCTAACAATCCCTGGAACTCCACAGCAAAATGGGGTAGCTGAAAGAAGAAATAGGACTCTTCTTGAAATGGTTAGGTCTATGATGGCGCAAGCTAATTTTCCAATCTCCTATTGGGGAGATGCATTATTAACTACAGCCTATATACTTAACAAAGTGCCTTCAAAGTCAGTTCCATCTACCCCATATGAACGTTGGACAGACAGAAAACCAGATTTGAGTAATCTGAGACCTTGGGGGTCAGCTGCTTATGTTCATGATAGTTCTCACAAGTATGGAAAACTAGGGCCTAGAGGTAAGAAATGTATCTTTATAAGATATCATGAGACCTCCAAAGGTTATCTTTTCATAGGTGAGCAACTAGATGGAACCATCTCTGAAATAGACTCGAGAGATGCGACTTTTCTCGAAACAGAGTTCCCAATCAGAGGTGATGTTGATAAAAATGTTCCTCTATTTGAGGAGGATGAGATATTATCAACAAGAGAGGTGTCAAAAGGGATACCTGAGTCTAGTCAACCGAGTGGGAGTGATATGCCGAGTCATGAGTTGACTTCTCAACAGCCCAACTTACGGAGAAGTGTGTTAGTTAGAGCCCTAGAGCCAATCATTTGATGATTGTATGGACTCATTGTATCATATTCTTGTATATTAGTAAAGGCATTTGTTTGGTTATTATACTTATTTGTATTAGTGCCAAATAGACTAAGTATAATAGCGTCCTTGAGTAGTAGGTTCATACCTATATCAATCGATTAGTTGAATAGATAGTGAGATGATATAGGGAACACTACTCTAAATCATTCCTAGTCGAGTATTAACATTCAGGGACAATGTTAATACAATAAGACTAGCATGTAGGTCAGCTCGATGACTTGATCTCACAAGTCATGGATATAGAGATATCAAGCTGACACATGGGTATGCATTAGAGAATGTATACTGAATGACCCGCCATGAGAAAGAATCATGCATCGTTATATGAGTGTCATATACTTTCTCATGTGGCTATTAGTATGACTATTAGTCCTTAGACCTGAAGTCACCATGGATCCCTACATAAGGAGTTATGTACTTTGGTTTCGTCAAACGTCACCCGTAACTGGGTGGACTATAAAGGTGATTACTGGGTATGTAACGAATTATGCAGAGGGATGTGAGTGATGTAGATGGGATCTATCCCTCCCATATGACGGGAGCGACATCGATATTCTTGATAGAGTAAGACCACGAAGTGTATGGCCATACCCAAATGAGTCAATATGAGATATTGAGCTCATTTGATTGAGTGAGTCTACTTGGAGTTCAAGATTTAGATTGGTCAGAGGATGACACGGTCTATGCCTCACATTGATCAATCTAGATGTCTTGGATAGAAGGACACTTGTCATATATTGTGAGGAGTCACAATTAGTAATCACAAGGTGATGTTGGATCTCAACATTTCTTGTAACTTGGGTAGCAATGATGTATTGCTAGATGCCGCTCATTGCTTATGTTTCTAAAGGAGTTTAGAAACATTGCCAACGTTACAAGAACCTATTGGGTCACACACAAAGAACAAGTGGATGGAGATTGGGTTCATATGATGAACCAATTGGATTAAGTTCATATGATGAACCAAGATGATTAGATTCATTTGATGAATCAAATTGGATTAAGAGTAATCCAAATTGGGCTAATTGAGTTGGACTCAAGTTGATTCATGTATTCAATGAGTCTAATTTAGATTATGACTCATTAAATCAACCTAATTTAATGAATTAGATTTATTATATTAAGTTGGCTTGAATCAAATGGTTAGATTAGATCAACCATGGAAGAGATTTGGTCAAGTTTGACTTGACTTGAGAGGGAGAGGAAGAGTCAAGTTTGACTTGACTAATTTCTACATCATTAGTGAGATGGCAAGATGTGGACCAATGATGATGCTCCACATCATCATGGTATGCCACATCATGGAGGTTACAAGCCTCCATTCTCATTAATGTGGCCGGCCACATTAAATGAGTAGGAGTTACTCATGTGGCCGGCCACACAAGTGAATCAATGGGAATGAATTTTGATTCATTGCTCTCATTCATTTCCTCTCCTTCCTCTAGCCATTCTCTTCTCCCTTTCCTCCTTCTTGGCCGAGAGTTTCAAGCAAGGTGAAGAGGAATGTGTTAAGGTCCAAAGAAAAGGGTGAAGTGAAGGTCACAAAGGAGGATACCTAGAGGAGTATGTGAGATTCCTTTCCTTTCTCTCCTTTTCTCCCTTTTCAAATCCTACCCGAGAGCTCTAGAAAGTGCTAGCACACTTGGGGCTCTCTTCTCCATCCTTTGAGTGTGAGAGACACTCCTTGTTCGTGTGGATATCATTAGAGGAGTGTCTACGTTGATACTTTGGAGATCCGACACGTACCTTGGACAAGCGGGATTTGCGAGGGCACGCACCAAAGGTATAAAGTGTTTTCCTTTGTAGATCTACTGTAGATCATTGTTTATAACTCGTACTTGTGTTTTCGAAATTTTTCTTTGCACGGATCCTACGGCTTTGGGTGATTCGGGGTTTCCGCGACGCGAAAAGCGGTTTTCGCGGCCCGAAAAACCCAACAGTGGTATTAGAGCCACGTGCAAGGCTTGTACGAGTTTGATTTTTGGTTTTATGAAAACTAAAGTTTCTGTAATTTTCTGTAAAATTATGTTTTTATAGTTTTTATTGGTAATTTTTCCGTAGAAGCGAAGCACAAGTGTCTCGGCACTTGTAGGCTTCGGCTACCGGAAAGATTTTCCCAAAACGGCTTCGTTTTGCCCCAAATCCGTTTGGGACAGCGGGCTTGGGTGCCATTAGATCGCAAAGGAGCAACTCACGATGGTTAGATCGTGGGTAGGGGTACTGCCCCTAACCCCGCAAGGGGATTTGCTCCGCGATTGCACCCAAAATCGCTAAAAACGAACCCGCCGGGAAGATTTTTCCGAAACGGCAATGTCTCGGCCCAAATTGTTTTGGGACAGCGGGTTTAGGCGCTGTTGGATCGCAAACGAACCCTCGCGATGGTTAGATCGCGGGTAGGGGCGCTGCCCCTGGCCCCGCAAGGGGATCCGTTCCGCGATTGCGCCCGAAACCGCTAAACGGGACCGCCGGGAAATTTTACTCGTAAAAATTGTAAAAATTATTTTTAAAATTATAGAAAATTATGAAAATATATAATTTTGAATTATATATTAATTTTGTGATAGTCATGGCCCAAAAACCCAATATGATTGGATTGTGTTGTAATTGATAATACGGCCTGCGTGGCGTTATGTGTTTGCGCGTGTTGTATGTTTTTATTTTTTCGCGACCTGCGCGTCGTGCCTTCTCTTATATTCTTGTTGTAAATTAGATTTAGACTCGAATGTAACTCGAGTTTCAAATTGTAATGTACAAATTGGAGCGGTGGAGGGTCCACACGAGACGGAGTTCCAAGGCGGGCACGAGCAACACAAGATGGTCAAAGGGAGGAGCTTGGAGAAGTTGTTGACCCTAGGTTGACCATTCGATCTTCTCATTGGCTTGAGAAGATCATAGTAGGGCCATGACTAAATCACAAATATATTAATTAGTTAATTGCTTATGTATATGATGCATGTTTAATAAGTAATTAATTAATTAGTGCCTTACGATTAGATTAGATCTAAGTCGTGCACAAGATGCACCCTTGCGATTAGATTAGATCTAAGTCATGCACAAGATGCATCCTTTTCGATTAGATTAGATCTTGATCGAACCAACTCTAAATGCCTAATCGTGCCGTGATACCTATCACTACCTCGATCACATGTATTGTTGAATTTGCCAAAGCAGAGCAATACATATTATCTTGGTAGGGTACGGAGGGACAATCTTGGTCCCGCCTATCAACGCATGGGTGAATACAAACTCAATTAGATTGAGTATTCCTAGTTACTCGGTTGGATCGAGTCAACTATAGGCATTCTTCCAATAGTTGGAATGATAGGTCAAAATCACATCTATATTAACTCTCGGGCGTATTAGCCAAAGCTAACTCGAGTTTTAATATAAATGCGGATATTGATTTTATAAACAAGAGTTGCATAGAGATGTAATTGGTAATCGTTACCTACCGATCATACTAAGCCTTGGGCGTATTAGCCAAAGCTAACTCAAGGGTTAGTATGATGTGGATCTTGTCCCACAAGAATTATAGAATTCAGTGGGAGCATCATTTAATTAAAGGCCTAATTAAATGATTTTAAAAGAATATGATATTTATTTCTGCATTTATTTCTGTTGTAGAATATCCATGACGTCGAATACGAACACTTTCTCTCTGCGATCTGTCCTTAAGAAGGACAAGCTCAACGGAGCAAATTTCCTAGACTGGTACAGGAACCTGAGAATAGTTCTCACTCAGGAACGTAAACTGTACGTTCTGGAGCAGCCCATTCCGGAGGCACCTCCTGCCAATGCCACACGAGCTGACCGGGATGCTTACAAGAAGCATCAAGATGACGCATTAGATGTGTCCTGTCTTATGCTCGCAACCATGAACTCTGAGCTTTAGAAGCAACATGAGTTGATGAGCGCTTACGATATGGTTGAACATCTTTGTCACCTATATCAAGGACAAGCAAGGCACTGGAAGAGGAACTCCAAAGAATACCTGGAAGATCTTACGAAGAAGAGAAATAAGATTTCTACTTCAGGTATACATGTTATAGAAGTCAACCTCTCTATTTCTTCATCGTGGGTATTAGATACCGGATGTGCTTCGCACATTTGTACTAATGTACAAGCGCTGAGAAATAGCAGGGTATTGACGAAGGGTGAGATAGACCTACGAGTAGGCAATGGAGCACGAGTTGCTGCTATTGCTGTAGGAACTTACCATCTATCTCTTCCCTCTGGGCTTGTACTAGAATTAGATGATTGTTGTTATGTGCCTGCCTTGACTAAGAACATAATTTCAGTTTCTTGTTTAGACAAGAAAGGATTCTCGTTTATAATAAAGAACAAATGTTGTTCTGTCTATTTAAACAATATGTTCTATTGTAGTGCACCTCTAATAAACGGACTCTATATTCTAGACCTTGAGAGCCCTATCTATAACATAAGTACCAAGAGGTTCAAGTCAAATGACATGAACCAAACCTACCTCTGGCACTGTCGCTTAGGTCATATAAATGACAAGCGCTTATCCCAGCTCCATAAGGATGGTATGTTGGACTCATTTGATTTTGAATCATATGAGGTATGCGAGTCATGCCTACGAGGCAAGATGACCAAGACTCCCTTTAGTGGGCACAGCGAGAGAGCGACTGATTTGTTAGGACTCATACATAGTGATGTATGTGGCCCTTTCAATGTCGCTGCTAAAGGCGGTTATAGGTACTTCATCACATTTACTGATGACTTCAGTAGATACGGTTATGTGTACTTAATGACACATAAGTCCGAATCCTTTGAAAAGTTCAAAGAATTCAAGAATGAAGTACAGAACCAGCTTGGCAAGAGTATTAAGATACTTCGATCCGATCGAGGTGGAGAATACCTTAGCCATGAGTTCCGTGACTATCTAGCTGAGTGTGGGATTCTATCCCAACTCACTCCTCCTGGAACACCACAGTGGAATGGTGTATCTGAACGGAGGAATCGTACCTTATTAGATATGGTACGATCTATGATGAGTCACACAGATCTTCCGACATATCTATGGGGATATGCTCTAGACACGGCAGCTTTCATACTCAACCGAGTTCCATCAAAGGCCGTGATAAAGACACCATATAGGATATGGACTGGGAGAGATGCCCAGGTGTCTTTCATGAGGATTTGGGTTGTGAGGCTTACGTTAGACGTCAAGTCTCAGACAAATTAGGACCCAAATCCGACAAGTATTTTTTCATTGGATATCCCAAGGAAACTAAGGGATATTACTTCTACATTCCCAGTCAGCACAAGGTAGTTGTGGCAAAGACTGGGGTCTTTCTAGAAAGGGACTTTGTTTCTAGAAAGACTAGTGGGAGCACATTCGATCTTGAAGAAGTTCAAGATGCGAACAATAGCACTGATGCCTCGATGGAAATTGAACAGGAACCACAAAGTGTTGTGGATGATGTTGTTCCACAAGGAGTTTAGGAACAACAACCGGTTCAAGTAGACATACCTCTTCGCAGGTCTGATAGGGTACGTCATCAGCCTGAGAGATACTCATTTCTCTTGTCTGACCATGATGACGTTATGCTCATAGAGGATGAGCCTACCACCTATCAGGAAGCTGTGATGAGACCAGATTCCGAGAAATGGCTAGAGGCCATGAGATCCGAAATGGAATCCATGTACACCAACCAAGTATGGACTTTGGTTGATCCACCTGAAGGGGTAAAACCCATTGGGTGTAAGTGGGTCTTTAAGAGAAAGACTGACATGGATGGACTTATCTATAAGGGTCGCTTGGTAGCTAAAGGTTTCAAGCAGATTCATGGTATTGACTATGATGAAACCTTTTCTCCAGTAGCGATGTTTAAGTCCATTCGGATCATGCTTGCTATTGCAGCCTACCATGACTATGAGATATGGCAGATGGATGTCAAAACCGCGTTTCTGAATGGAAACCTACTCGAGGATGTGTACATGACACAACTTGAGGGTTTTGTAGATCCACAGCATACTAGTAGAGTATGCAAGCTGCATAGGTCCATATATGGACTAAAGCAAGCATCTCGGAGCTGGAATCTTCGATTCGATGATGCAATCAAACAGTTTGGTTTCATCAAGAACGAAGATGAACCTTGTGTCTACAAGAAGGTTGTAGGGGATATAGTTGTCTTCCTCATATTGTATGTGGATGACATACTACTCATTGGGAAGGACATCCCTATGCTTCAGTCTGTCAAGACCTGCCTAGGTAGTTGCTTCTCAAAGAAGGACTTAGGTGAGGCATCCCGTATTCTAGGGATACAGATCTATAGGGATAGATCTAAGAGATTGCTTGGCCTAAGTCAGAGTACATACATTGACAAGGTACTCCTTCGGTTTGCCATGCAGAACTCCAAGAAGGGATTTCTGCCGATGTCACATGGCGTGAGTCTTTCGAAGACTCAAGGTCCCTCTTCTAGAGAGGAGAGAGACCGTATGGATCAGATCCCTTATGCCTCAGCCATAGGATCGATCGTGTACGCGATGCTATGTACTCGACCTGATGTCTCGTATGCTTTGAGCATGACGAGCAGATACCAGTCAGATCCAGGTGAAAGTCACTGGATAGCGGTCAAGAATATTCTTAAGTACTTAAGAAGGACTAAAGAATATTTCTTGATATATGGAGGCAATGATGAGTTAGCTGTAAAGGGTTACAGTGATGCTAGCTTCCAGACCGACTAGGATGACTATAGATCGCAGTCGGGGTTCGTGTTTTGCTTAAATGGTGGTGCTGTGAGCTGGAAGAGTTCGAAGCAGGACACAGTAGCTGATTCTACAACAGAGGCCGAGTATATTGCTACATCAGAGGCAGCAAAGGAGGCAGTTTGGATCCGCAAGTTCATCACTGAACTTGGGGTGGTTCCTAGCATCGCTAACCCAGTTGAGCTCTATTGCGACAACAATGGAGCTATAGCACAGGCGAAGGAACCTCGCTCACACCAGCGGACCAAGCACATACTACGGCGCTTCCATCTCATTCGAGAGATTATCGATAGAGGAGATGTGAAGATTTGCAGAGTACCTACAGAGGCTAACATCGCAGATCCCTTGACCAAGGCTTTGGCACAGAGAAAGCATGATGGTCACACTAGGTCATTAGGCCTTAGAGCCTATACTGATTGGCACTAGTGCTAGTGGGAGATTGTTAGTTAGAGTCCTAGAGCCAATCATTTGATGATTGTATGGACTCATTGTATCATATTCTTGTATATTAGTAAAGTCATTTGTTTGGTTATTATACTTATTTGTATTAGTGCCAAATAGACTAAGTATAATAGCGTCCTTGAGTAGAAGGTTCATACCTATATCAATCGATTAGTTGAATCGATAGTGAGATGATATAGGGAACACTACTCTAAATCATTCCTAGTCGAGTATTAACATTCAGGGACAATGTTAATACAATAAGACTAGCATGTAGGTCAGCTCGATGACTTGATCTCACAAGTCATGGATATAGAGATATCAAGCTGACATATGGGTATGCATTAGAGAATGTATACTGAATGACCCGCCATGAGAAAGTACCATGGATCGTTATATGAGTGTCATATACTTTCTCATGTGGCTATTAGTATGACTATTAGTTCTTAGACCTGAAGTCACCATGGATCCCTACATAAAGAGTTATGTACTTTGGTTTCGTCAAACGTCACCCGTAACTGGGTGGACTATAAAGGCGATTACTGGGTATGTAACGAATTATGCAGAGGGATGTGAGTGATGTAGATGGGATCTATCCCTCCCATATGACGGGAGCGACATCGATATTCTTGATAGAGTAAGACGACGAAGTGTATGTCCATACCCAAATGAGTCAATATGAGATATTGAGCTCATTTGATTGAGTGAGTCTACTTGGAGTTCAAGATTTAGATTGGTCAGAGGATGACACGGTCTATGCCTCACATTGATCAATCTAGATGTCTTGGATAGAAGGACACTTGTCATATATTGTGAGGAGTCACAATTAGTAGTCACAAGGTGATGTTGGATCTCAACATTTCTTGTAACTTGGGTAGCAATGATGTATTGCTAGATGCCGCTCATTGTTTATGTTTTTAAAGGAGTTTAGAAACATTGCCAACGTTACAAGAACCTATTGGGTCACACACAAAGAACAAGTGGATGGAGATTGGGTTCATATGATGAACCAATTGGATTAAGTTCATATGATGAACCAAGATGATTAGATTCATTTGATGAATCAAATTGGATTAAGAGTAATCCAAATTGGGCTAATTGAGTTGGACTCAAGTTGATTCATGTATTCAATGAGTCTAATTTAGATTATGACTCATTAAATCAACTTAATTTAATGAATTAGATTCATTATATTAAGTTGGCTTGAATCAAATGGTTAGATTAGATCAACCATGGAAGAGATTTGGTCAAGTTTGACTTGACTTGAGAGGGAGAGGAAGAGTCAAGTTTGACTTGACTAATTTCCACATCATTAGTGAGATGGCAAGATGTGGACCAATGATGATGCTCCACATCATCATGGTATGCTACATCATGGAGGTTACAAGCCTCCATTCTCATTAATGTGGTCGGCCACATTAAATGAGTAGGAGTTACTCATGTGGCCGGCCACACAAGTGAATCAATGGGAATGAATTTTGATTCATTGCTCTCATTCATTTCCTCTCCTTCCTCTAGCCATTCTCTTCTCCCTTTCCTCCTTCTTGGCCGAGAGTTTCAAGCAAGGTGAAGAGGAATGTGTTAAGGTCCAAAGAAAAGGGTGAAGTGAAGGTCACAAAGGAGGATACCTAGAGGAGTATGTGAGATTCCTTTCCTTTCTCTCCTTTTCTCCCTTTTCAAATCCTACCCGAGAGCTCTAGAAAGTGCTAGCACACTTGGGGCTCTCTTCTCCATCCTTTGAGTGTGAGAGACACTCCTTGTTCGTGTGGATATCATTAGAGGAGTGTCTACGTTGATACTTTGGAGATCCGACACGTACCTTGGACAAGCGGGATTTGCGAGGGCACGCACCAAAGGTATAAAGTGTTTTCCTTTGTAGATCTACTGTAGATCATTGTTTATAACTCGTACTTGTGTTTTCGAAATTTTCCTTTGCACGGATCCTACGGCTTTGGGTGATTCGGGGTTTCCGCGACGCGAAAAGCGGTTTTCGCGGCCCGAAAAACCCAACAAAGTGTTCGTAAGATCAAACCTAAGAAGATGTTTGATATTGAGAATGAGGCATTGGTTACACTTCCAATTGACGACGACGAGCCTCAATCCATTGAGGAAGCATTGGGATGTAGAGTTAGAGAAAAATGGAAAGTTACAATGGTTGAAGAGATGGAGTCCATGATTCAAAATCATGTTTGGGACTTAGTCGATCTTCCTCCGGGCCGAAGGGCTATTGGGAATAAATGGATTCTCAAAATAAAGAGGAAAGCAGATGGATCGATTAACAGATACAAAGCTCGTTTAGTTGCAAAAGGATATACCCAAATGGAGGGTATTGACTTTGAAGAGACATTTTCTTCCGTAGTGAAATTTGTTTCAATAAGAGTTATTTTGGCCTTTGTGGCACATTATGACTTAGAATTACATCAAATTGATGTAAAAACCGCTTTCCTTAACGGAGATCTTGACGAAGAAATCTATATGGTTCAACCAGAAGGTTTCATTGCTGAAGGCCAAGAGCAAAAAGTATGTAGACTTAGAAAGTCTATATATGGGCTAAAGCAAGCATCAAGACAATGGAACATAAGATTTAACGAAGTCATTTTATCTTATGGTTTTGAGATGATCAATGAGGATCATTGTGTTTTCCTG
Organism: Zingiber officinale; assembly: GCF_018446385.1. Taxonomy (NCBI): domain Eukaryota; kingdom Viridiplantae; phylum Streptophyta; class Magnoliopsida; order Zingiberales; family Zingiberaceae; genus Zingiber; species Zingiber officinale. The sequence goes on along the minus strand of NC_055988.1, from coordinate 67,207,566 downwards.
AAACTGGAAAAAGGAAAGTATGTCATTTTATCATTATATGTTGATGATATGCTGATAGCTGGAAATGACATAGGATATGTGAATGAAGTCAAGAAGTGGCTGTCATCACAATTTGATACAACAGATATGGGAGAAGCTGAATACATCTTAGGGGTGAAGATCATAAGAGATCGTCCTAAAAGACTTTTGGGTCTGTCACAAGAGTCTTATATAAATAAGATGTTACATCATTTTAGCATGTCTAATTGCAACATAGAACATACACCTATTGTGAAAGGTACTGTGTTGAGCAAGAGTATGTGTCCTAAAACTCCAGATGAAATAGCTGAGATGAATAAAAAACCATATGCCAGTGCTATTGGTAGTTTGATGTACACTATGTTGTGTACACGTCCCGATATCAGCTATGTTGCAGGCTTGGTCAGTCGCTTCCAGTCAAACCCAGGACCGAGACACTGGAAGGCAGTAAAAAGGATATTTAGATATCTGAAGGTGACAACAGATTATTGTCTCTGTTTTCAAGGATCAGATATGAGTCTGAAAGGTTATTCAGATGCAGATTGGGCTGGAGACCTGGATGATAGAAAATCCACATCAGGCTATGCATTCTTGCTGAATGGTGGCGTCATCTCCTGGAACAGCAAGAAACAAGCTTGTGTAGCTTTGTCGACTATGGAAGCTGAATATGTGGCATGTTCAGCAGCTGTGCAAGAAGCAGTCTGGTTGAGAAGGTTTCTGAAGCATCTGAAAATTGCTGAGGATAGTGGGAGTCCAGTAACTGTCTACTGTGATAGTCAAGCTGCAATAGCTTTTTCTAAGGATCCCAAATATCATAGCAAAGGCAAGCATATAGAAATTAAATATAATTTTGTAAGGGATATTGTGGCTAAAAGAAAAGTCATTCTTGAGAATGTCCCTACACGTGTTATGCTTGCAGATCCTTTTACTAAGCCAGTGACTAAAGAGTCATTTAAAGAACATGTAAAGTCTTTGGGACTTCATAGAATGTAACAATATTGAAATAACAATCAGACTTTGTGTTATGATTGTGTCATTTGCCATAATTTATTCAGTGTATAAGTTGTATTTGTTACATTCATATAAGATCTCGGTGAGCATGTTGGCAGGTGGAGATTGGTCCACTCACATGGACAATCATCTCTGTTTGTTAAGTACAAATAGGGGTAAGACCGTTACTTATGAAACAGCATACGTAGCTGAAATTATGAAATTAGAGATAGATTCATAAGTTGAGGTCGCCTTGATAATTGTGTCATGATGAGATCATTTATATGTAAATAATGATCTAAGTAAATGAACCCACCATTTACTGAACCTGTTGAAAGCCAGATTAGAATTCATATGTTGAATTCAGGATTAGACGTTAGGTATGTCTAGATCAAAATCTGTACGATGTTAAATTTGAAGACAACATGCGCTCTTTTTAGTAAAGAGAATAACATCGTAGCATGTGATTCATACCACATGTGCTATTGCGACAATAAAGGTAGTAGGAGAATGAATCCCTGTTTCTCTACTATGTGAGACCTTTTAGATTATATGTTAATCTCAATTTTTACCTTAGTGACTATTTAGCTGTTTACTTGAAGTTTTAATCAGTGTCTGCTACTTTAGCGTGTATCCTATGGCTATGGATGATTCGGTCTATGGAGCAAAACTAGGAAAGCGACTGATTAAAATGAATTGATTCTAGCTAAAAAGGAAGATTAAATATATTTACATCTTTTGTTGTTATTCACTGGTCGATCCATTTATGTTATGTACGGAAATGAATGTGAATATAGGATATGAAGCATGCTCATGACATAGTGATCATTATAAGGGATTAAAGATGTTCATATCGATGTAAATGAAAATTATTTAATCTGGGTAAATAGCAAGACATGGATATCTTCAAGATAATGGCTGTGTGTCACTTGAAGATTGGATGAATCCTGGATAAAGGCTATGTGCCACCAAGAAAGTGGCTAAGTGCCATGTAGAGTGTGTCTCTAATTTATTTGAGCAGCTAAGCAAAGTGTAACAACTTTATTAGCATTGATTGCTCAACGAGCGGCTAAGTCAAGGTGTAACAATCTTCTTAGTAACTATCGCTCAGTGTGCTTGCTGTCGCACGAACCATTTTCTTTAAGTATGGATTGGATATTCTCATATGGTCTATGTGACCAAACTCTCTAATAGTCTATGTGACTTATGAAGTCTTTGTGACTTATTAAGTCTTTGTGACTTACCTAAATGAACTAGTCTTAGTGACTTACCTTGGACGAGTGGGAGATGTTGGAAATGGGGATAGTGGGGAACGTGACCCATGTTCCTCACTACTCATAATGGAAAAGTCCATTATGCCCCTAGTATATTTCCCTATATAAAGGGGGTCCGTCCAAGGCTCAGGGTGTGAGAAATTGCGAGTGTACAACGAGAGTAAGAGGAGAACATCCAAGGCGGCGGGATTTGGTTTGTGGAATTGCGGAGGGCTTTCCGATCTTGTGATCGCTCTTCCGACAGTGAGTTTTCGCCACTGCCGATTGCGGATCTGCGGGAGATCGCTGTAAGTTTTTATCGCATTTAATTAATTTGTCTATCATGCATTTAGAAGATATTTTCTACAAGTGAGTAAGTATAAAATGTCCTACACTTAATGAATTTGTGTCAAATTATTTTAAGATTGTGAATATTTTAAAATTCCACATCTCTTAATTTAGATTGTGAAATTTAAGTTCGGGGACATGATTATATTTGGGAGGCTCATTGGAGTTCAATAAATTTAGTTTAAAGTGTTTATGAGATACTTAAGACCATCAATAAGTTTTGTCCAAATAAAAAGCTGTGGGATTTTAAAATTGACACAAAAAGAAGTGTAATAGTCTTGTCAAAGTATAGAATGTTTAGCAGTTGACTGAAGAGTTATGGATCGTTGATTGATGATCACAAATCTAATATAGTAAATTTAAAAATCGACTATTTATAGCAATCATCTGCTAATAAAGGAAGGGGCATAATAGGAATGTGCTACGTGTTTTCATAATTATGAAACTGAGATATGAGAAATAGATAATATGAAAACCTACGTACATGATTTAGTAAAATACTAAAATTAATTTGATATGTTACATAGTGTCTATAGGATCTTATGTAGAACCAATGGAACTGAACCTTAGACTTGAGATTAGTACTATTATATCATAAGATGATCAACTTATTTTGACATTTTGTATGTTAGACCCTAGAAAGGGGTAAATAAACCATTGTAGTTGGATATTTTACTTGTTAAAGTTAAGAATATGAAAGAGCACCCCTTCCCCTTCATCTTTTAGTCCATTCAATTCCTTCATTAACAGAGGAAGAGGAAAAGTCATCTTCCTCTAATATATATGCGTCCAAGCCAAAGAAGACATGGGGGGCTTACCCTGTGCGAGGTTTGTGCAAACAAAGAGAAAGGGTTTGTCCCATATGTAAAAGATATCTATGAAAGGTTTATCCGTGTGCACAAGATTGTAAGACAGGTGAAGAGCATTCAAGATTGGTTTGTCCATTCACAAAAGAATGATTGAGTTTGTGAAACATGAAGAGCTTTTCGATTCGTTCGTGATCGTTCTTCTAACGATAAGTGAAGATCAAGATCTACTATGGGAGATCACCGCTAGTTTTATAGATTTCATATTTTTATATTTTTAATGCTTTACAACCAACAATGGTGTCAGAGCATTAGTTCTAAAAATTCATAAAACTTACCCCTATGTCATGAGATCATTGCTTGTCGGGGATGACATCTCGAAAGAGGGATGCTATCAGGGACAGCATTGCTCGTTGGCAGAAACATTGTTGTTGTGAACAGTGTTGATTCCATCGAAGTTGGGCTTCGCATGGTGGAAGGTCGCTGGCGATGTTTTTTCCGGGAATGGTGAGAGCATCCTAGTTGGTCGTGGATGTGCCCATGGCCGCTAATGCGGCTATGGGTCGCCTCTCATTATTTCTATGCAAGCATAGGCTGATGACTACACTGGGCCATGGGCGATAGATGTCTAAAGTCGGAAAGGGCTGGCAACTATCCTAGGATGCTAGCGGTTGGCTGTTCTTGTCGATGGCTGTGTGCCGTGGTTCGTGATGTTGGCGCTACTCAGAATTTCGTTCTGTTTCCCCTGTGTAAAAATTTGTACAAGCACAAAACTTTTCCTAGCAACCCATGTACTTTTCAGAAGTTAAACTTGAATTGCAAACGAAACTTAACATTATTAATCCAAGTTTAACCCATGTGTTCATCAAAAGTTAAACCATATTATAGAAGTTGATTAAATATCTATTTCAAGGATTGGCTTCTAAGTCGTTGGCGAGGCACTCGGCCTTCTTAGGTATGAGATCATCATCCACCACTTCCTAGTCAAAGTCTTTCAAAGAAATTGAATATTTAAACTCCTTACAGTAAACCTTAGGTTAAACTATAGAAACCTCAATCAAAGCACAAGATCACTAACCTCTTGTGTTGATATTTCAGGATCCATACATAAGGAAAAATAAACTAGTACGCAGCGGAAACAATTAACTAGTTATACCTTTCTTGTTGGTGCGGGAAGCATCCGATGATCAAACTCGTGTTTTGATAATGGCAAAGAATTCAAAGTTAAGGTGTTTTGATTCTAACAAGTCTACTTGAGGATTTCAGGAAAGTCCTAGCTGCGGTTAGGCAAAGGGATAAACCCTAGGGGGTGGTTACCCTAGGTCATAGGGGGTGGTAACCCTATGCGGAAAGTCTTGGCAGGTCAATAACTTCAGGCAAAAAGTCCTAGGGGTGGTAACCCTAGGTAGAAAGTCCTAGTGTCGCGAACCAGGTGAAAGACTGGACTAGCCGGGAAGCGGATGTCCAGCAGAAAGTCCGGAAGTATCGAGTGCTGAACAAAAGTCCAGTCGATCTGGAGGATCACACTGACAACAGGTAAATCTCCTGAGTGGAGTAGGTGAGGACGCGTTCCCCGTAGAGGGAACAGTAGGCGTCGGGTCGACCTAGGGTTTCCGGTCGGAAATTCGAAGTCAGACCCGGACAGTCCGGAGACTGTCTTAAACATTCTTTATTATCCATACTGTTATTTTGTGCTAACTTTGTGTTGCAGGATGTTGTTTGGGACTAACATGTCATGCAGGTATAAAATAACGAAGATTTGCCTCGGATGAACAGTGTCCGAGGCGCCTCCATGGGGCTTGGAGGCGCCTCGGGTTCAAAATCCTGAGCTGGCACGAGGAGCAGGCTTAAGGCGCCTTGGATGGGTTGAAGGCGCCTTAGACAGATTGGAGGCGCCTTGAAGAGGTTGAAGGCGCCTTCAGGTCGCGGCAGTTAAAGGGTTATCACAGCGAGCAGATCGGGATAAAACTCTCGTTTAAGGCGCCTTGGAGCTTGTTTAAGGCGCCTTGAACACTGTTTATAAAGGGGGTTCGACCAGTAGCTCAAACCAACGAATTCCAAGTCTTCTTTCTTCAACGTGCTGCTCCGAAAGACTCCCGGAAGTGCTGCTACAAGTCTCCGACGACCCAGAGCTCCAAGATTTCTCTTTTCGTCTCGGTATAGATTTCTTTTATCGCATTTCTTGTAATACTTAGTTTGTAATAATCGAGCTTATAGTTGTTGCCCACCGGAAGTGATCAAGGATCACGGGCCTTCGAGTAGGAGTCGCCTTAGGCTCCGAACGAAGTAAAAATCTCTTGCGTCTTTGTGTGTCTGTTTTTCCACTGCATTAACTCTTAGGCTTTTTACGATTCCGATACGAACTAAATTTCCGCGAGTGCTATTCACCCCCCCTCTAGCGCGGTCTCGATCTAACAATTGGTATCAGAGCGGGGTTGTTTTGAACTGGTGCAACCACCATTCAAAACAATTTTTTTTCGTGGTATTTTTGTTTCGGAGTCAATTAGAAATTAGCTAATTAGCTAAAAGTTCTAATTCTTTTCTAATCAGTGTTGTTCAAAGTTGGTCAATACCACTTGAGATCGTTATTTTTTTTCTTCCTCCCGCACTACTAATCCAAGACTCAGTCTTGGAATAGATCTTTTTGTTTTTGTTTGTTTAGGTCTAAAATGACTCAACAAGAAGGATATAGCACTGTTCGTCCCCCACTATTTTCCGGAGAAGACTTCGGATATTGGAAGGGGCGAATGGAGATATATCTGAAGATCCAGTTCGACACCTGGATGATAGTCAAGACAGGACTTCAACTTCCAACTGATACAGACGGTAAGCCTACATCCTGTGAGAACTGGGAGCCAACCTTTATAAAAAAGGTGGAAGCCGACGCCAAAGCTACCTGCACCATCCAGTGCGGTCTTACCAAGGAGGAGCTCAACAGAGTCAGTCCCTTTTCAACCGCAAAGGAACTCTGGGAAAAGCTTATCGAACTCCACGAGGGCACCACGGACACAAAAGTAAGTAAAAGAGATTTATTATTTAATAAATTGTATAATTTAAAAATGCAGGAAGGTGAGACGGCGAGCCAGCTTCACGCGCGCATCCAGGACATTCTCAACTCTCTTCATGCAATTGGACAGAGAGTCGAAAACCGGGACATCATAAGGTACGCATTAAAATCGTTTCCAAGGAGTACATTGTGGGCATCAATGGTAGATGCCTACAAGGTCTCCAAAGACTTATCTTCTTTAAAGTTAGACGAGTTATTTTCTGAATTTGAACTTCATGAACAAACTAATGCACAGCCATCCGAGAAGGGTATTGCTTTGGTTGCAGGTACGAGTCGAACACGGGAATCAAGAGTACGACAAAAAATTGAATTGGAATCAGAAGACGAACCCGACTCAGAAGATTCAGAAGATGAACTGACCAGCGAACTCGTGAATCTTTTGAAGAAGCTCTACAAGAAGAAGAAGGGCTTCAACAAGAAAGATCTGAAGAATGCAATTCAATTCAGGGAGGCCCAACTGAACTCAAAGGTAAAATCCGAAGTCACTTGTTACGGGTGCAACCAGAAGGGGCATATCAAAGCCAACTATCCCAACCAAAAGGAGGCCAAAAAGCAAAGAAGAAAGAAGGCCCTGAAGGCAACTTGGGATGAATCTTCTTCGGAGGACAACGACGATGAACTTGATCAAACAAGTCTACTCGCACTGATGGCCCGGGATCAGATCATCGAGAGCGAGAGCGAGTCAGAAGCCGAGTCCGAGCAAAGCCACGGATCCGCATCCATTTTAGAAGGGCTAGACTCCACTGTAAGTATTCCAAGGCTTAATAATTTAGTTAATTACTTACTTCACAAACTAGCTAAGTCAATCCTTAGGATTAAATCACTTCTAAAGGAAGTAGTTGTCCTTAAAGAAGTGACAAACACTAATTCTTTACCTGATCAAGTTCAAACTGGAAATTCTACTCAAGTTCAAAAACTTGAGGAAGAAAATTCTAGTTTGAAAAATCAGGTAAAAGATTTAAAAAATACTTTAGAACGGTTTTCTCTGGGATCCAAGAATTTGGACCTAATTCTTGGGACACAAAGAGCCGTCTACAATAAAACTGGGCTGGGATATAAAAGTAAAAAGAAATATAGATCTTATTTATCCTTAATAAACAAACAAAGTAGTAAATCAGTCCAAGCATGGGTCCCCAATTCCAAATTGATCAATCAAGTTGGACTTGGCCAATACTGGGTTCCGAAGGATCAAATACACTACCTCGATAGATCAGATCGAGACTATGATCCAGGGAAAGCTAAAAGGAAAACGATCTTAAAAATTAAAAATTTGAAATTAAATTATAAATTCAAAATTCAAAATTTAAAATTAAAATTAAAATTAAAAATTCGAAATTAAATTATAAATTATAAATTCAAAATTCAAAATCAAAATTAAAAATTTGAAATTAAATTATAAATTCTAAATTCAAAATTCAAAATTCAAAATTCAAAATCAAAATTAAAAATTCAAAATTAAATTATAAATTCTAAATTCAAAATTCAAAAATAGATGGTGGATCCAAACTAGCTGGCACCTCCAACTGAACTACCCGATAGGGTAACTGAACTACCCGACAAGGTAACTAAACCTAATTTACCCGAAATGGGTAAAACAAGAGTAGATTACCTTACAGGGTAATTAAGGCTAGTTTAAACGGGCTAAGTTTAACTTGAACCACAGTACCGGTGAAATTTTTGGATGATAGTACGTTAGGGAAACTTGGGCATCGCATGTCTAGGAAGATATGGCTTCGACCTGGTGCATTTGGCCAAGTGGAACTGACCGAAGCTACCCTTAAATGGATCCTAACTAGTTAGACCAAGGATTAGTATTAAGTTCAATGGGTAGGACTATTTGGAAAACCTCAAAGGCATGGTTACTTTAATGAGCTCCGTGTGACTCACCATAGCCCAGAAGTTTATCCAAAGAATGCTTACTTGTTGAAACCAAAGCTAAACCTGAATCTAACACAAAGTGAAACCAGACCCTTAAATTCAACAATAATTCATCTCACAACAATTATAGGATTCCCTGATTGACAATCTAGATCGGGTGAGATGACTAAGAAATTAAAATTAAAATTGAGTTAATTAACAATTATTTTAACTTTCAAAATTATTTTAACTTTCAACAATTATCTTAAAATTATTTTAAAAAACCTAAATTTCAAAATTATTTTAAAAACAAAATTTCAAAATTATTTTAAAAAACTTAACCTTCAAAATTATTTTTCAAAATGGTTTTAAAAACATAACTTTCAAAATTATTTTTCAAAATGGTTTTAAAAACTTAAATTTCAAAATTATTTTAAAAACTTAACTTTCAAAATTATTTTTCAAAATGGTTTTAAAAAACTAAATTTCAAAATTATTTTAAAAACTAAATTTCAAAATTATTTTAAAAACTTAACTTTCAAAATTATTTTTCAAAATGGTTTTAAAAACTTAACTTTCAAAATTATTTTTCAAAATGGTTTTAAAAACTTAAATTTCAAAATTATTTTAAAAACTTAACTTTCAAAATTATTTTTCAAAATGGTTTTAAAAAACTAAATTTCAAAATTATTTTAAAAAACTTAACTTTCAAAATTATTTTTCAAAATGGTTTTAAAAAAACTAAATTTCAAAATGGTTTTAAAAACTTAACTTTCAAAATTATTTTTCAAAATGGTTTTAAAAAACTTAAATTTCAAAATTATTTTAAAAACTTAACTTTCAAAATTATTTTTCAAAATGGTTTTAAAAACTTAAATTTCAAAATTATTTTAAAAACTTAACTTTCAAAACGTTAATAACCATAGGCTTAAGTGTTTGCTAAATTACCTTGAATACAATAGAGTAAAATAGAAAATCTAAGGAGTCTACTTCAATCACGCTATCTTTAAATCCATTAAAAAGAAACCAATTCAACTACTTCATGTGTAGGAATTGGATCAATGGATGTTGGATAGTGGATGCTCCAGACATATGACTGGAGATAAGTTGAAGTTTACCAAACTCAAGTACAAGAATCTAGGATCAGTTGCGTTCGGAAACGACGGTAAACTTAAAGTAATCGGAAAAGGTAATATTGAACTTAGTTCCGATTTCATTATTCGAAATGTTTTATTGGTTGAAAATTTTAACTTTAATTTACTAAGTATAAGTCAATTGTGTGACAGCGGATATCTAGTCAATTTTGATAAATCTGGATGTCTAGTTAAAAATATTGAAAACCCGAAAATTAAACTTAAAGGACTTAGAAAGAATAACATCTACACAATTGACTTATCTGTTGGGTTCTTCGGGCCGCGAAAACCGCTTTTTCGCGTCGCGGAAACCCCGAAGGACCCAAAGTCGTAGATCCGTGCAAAGATTCGTATACAAAATTCGAAAAACTATTTCTTGTACGAGTTCACGAACTGATCTACTACTTAGATCTACGAGAAAAATGTTTACCCTTGTAGCGTGCCTTTCGCAATCCCGCAAGGTCCAAAATCGTCGGAACTCAAGATTGTCAACGTAGACAATCCTCTCTCGGTATCCACACGAACAAGGAGGGTTCTCTAACTCTCAAGGATGGAAGAGAGAGCACCACAAGTGTGCTAGCACTCTCTAGATGCTCTCGGATGGGATTGGAAAGAAGAGAAAAGAAGAGAAAACAAGAAGAATCTCACCACTCCTCTAGTAGTCTTCTCCTTTGTGACCTTCACACTCTCTTATTGTCTTGGACTTAACTCACACCTCTCCTCCCAATGAAGTGCACGGCAACCATCAGCCATGGAGAGCAAAAGCAAGAAGGAAGATGATACAATCAAACCACATCAATGCACACAAATGAAAAAACTCCACACCATTAAGTGTGGCCGGCCACATAACTCCTCTCATTAATGTGGCCGGCCACATTAAAGAAAGGAGAGTGTAACCTCCAATGAGGTGGCACACCTCATGAGGTGGAGGTGATGTGGCAACTATGTGTCATGCCATGTAGGATGAGTCAACCTACATGATGTGGCAATGCATCAAGTCAAACTTGATGTTTCAACTTCCAATTTGGTCAAGTCAAACTTGACCCAATCTCTTCCTTGTTGAGTTAAATCCAAGCTTTGATTCAAGTCAATTTTAATTTAATGAATCTCAATTCATTAATATAAATTGACTCAATGAATCAAATGTAAATTAGACTCATTCAACAATTGAATCTAATTGAGTCTAACTCAATAAGTCTAATTGAATCCAATCTTTGGTTCATCATATGAACCTAATCCTATTGGTTCATCATATGAACCTAATCTCCATCCACATGTTCTTTGTGTGTGACCCAATAGGTTCTTGTAACGTTGGCAATGTTTCTAAACTCTTTTAGAAACATAAGCAATGAGCGGCATCTAGCAATACATCATTGCTACCCAAGTTACAAGAAATGTTGAGATCTAACATCACCTTGTGACTACTAATTGTGACTCCTCACAATATGTGACATTGTCCTTCTATCCTAGACATCTAGATTGATCAATGTGAGGCATAGACCGTGTCATCCTCTAATCAATCTAAATCTTGAATTCCAAGTAGACGCACTCGATCAAATGAGCTCAACATCTAATGTTGACTCATTTGGGCATGGCCATGCACTTAGTGGTCTCACTCTATCAAGAATAGCGATGTCGCTCCCGTCATATGGGAGGGATAGATCCCATCTACATCACTCACATCCCTCTGCATAATTCGTTATATACCCAGTAATCGCCTTTATAGTCCACCCAGTTACGGGTGACGTTTGACGAAACCAAAGTACATAACTCCTTATGTAGGGATCCATGGTGACTTCAGGTCTAAGGACTAATAGTCATACTAATAGCCACATGACAAAGTATATGACACTCATATAACGATCCATGATACTTTCTCATGGCGGGTCATTCAGTATACATTCTCCAATATATACCCATGTGTCAACTTGATATCTCCATATCCATGACTTGTGAGATCAAGTCATCGAGTTGACCTACATGCTAGTCTTATTGTATTAACATCGTCCCTGAATGTTAATACTCGACTAGGAATTATTAAGAGTAGTGTTCCCTATATCATCTCACTATCGATTCAACCAATCGATTGATATAGGTAAGAATGATCTACTCAAGGACGTTACTATACTTAGTTTATTTGGCACTAAAACAAATAAGCATAATAACCAAACTATTACCTTTATTAATATAAGAATATGATATACATGAGTCCATACAATCATCAAATGATTGGCTCTAGGGCTCTAACTAACAATCTCCCACTAGCACTAGTGTCAATCAGTATAGGCTCTAAAGCCTAAAGACCTAGTGTGACCATCATGCTTTCTCTGTGCCAAAGCCTTGGTCAAGGGATCTGCAATGTTAGCCTCTGTAGGTACTCTGCAAATCTTCACATCTCCTCTATCGATAATCTCTCGAATGAGATGGAAACGTTGTAGAATGTGTTGGCCGCTGTATAGCACTACCATTCGCCACGAAAGCTCATTTGTTTTAATCATCCTGGTCGGTCTGGAAGCTAGCATCACTGTAACCCTTTACAGCTAGCTCATCATCGCCTCCATATATCAAGAAATATTCTTTAGTCTTTCTCAAGTACATAAGAATATTCTTGACCGCTATCCAGTGACTTTCACCTGGATCTGACTGGTATCTGCTCGTCATGCTCATAGCATACGAGACATCAGGTCGAGTACATAACATGACATACATGATAGATCCTATGGCTGTGGAACTACAAAAAAACCTCAGGTTGTGTCATGTACACATCCTCGAGTATGTTTCCATTCAGAAACGCGGTTTTTGATATCCATCCGCCATATCTCGGAATCTGGTCTCATCACAGCTTCCTGATAGGTGTTAGGCTCATCCTCTATGAGCACAACGTTATCATGGTCAGACACGAGAAATGAATATCTCTCAGGCTGAAGACGTACCCTATCAGACCTGCGAAGAGGTATGTCTACTTGAACTGGTTGTTGTTCCTCAACTCCTTGTGGAACAATATCATCCACAACACTTTGTGGTTCCAGTTCAACTTCCATCGAGGCTCCAGTGCTATCGTTCGCATCTTGAACTTCTTCAAGATCAAAGGTACTCCCACTAGTCTTTCTAGAAACAAAGTCCCTTTCTAGAAAGACCCCAGTCTTTGCCACAACTACCTTGTGCTGACTGGGAATGTAGAAGTAATATCCCTTAGTTTCCTTGGGATATCCAATGAAATAGCACTTGTCGGATTTGGGTCCTAACTTGTCTGAGACTTGACGTCGTACGTAAGCCTCACAACCCCAAATCCTCATGAAAGACACCTGGGCATCTCTCCCAGTCCATATCCTATATGGTGTCTTTATCACGGCCTTTGATGGAACTCGGTTGAGTATGAAAGCTGCCGTGTCTAGAGCATATCCCCATAGATATGTTGGAAGATCTGTGTGACTCATCATAGATCGTACCATATCTAATAGGGTACGATTCCTCCGTTCGGATACACCATTCCACTGTGGTGTTCCAGGAGGAGTGAGTTGAGATAAAATCCCACACTCAGCTAAGTAGTCACGAAACTCATGGCTTAAGTATTCACCACCTCGATCTGATCGAAGTACCTTAATACTCTTGCCAAGCTGGTTCTGTACTTCATTCTTGAATTTTTTGAACTTTTCAAAGGATTCAGACTTATGTGTCATCAAGTACACATAACTGTATCTACTGAAATCATCAGTAAATGTGATGAAGTACCTATAACCGCCTCTAGCAGCAACATTGAAAGGGTTACATACATCACTATGTATGAGTCCTAACAAATCAGTTGCTCTCTCGCTATGCCCACTAAAGGGCGTCTTGGTCATCTTGCCTCGTAGGCATGACTCGCATATCTCATATGATTCAAAATCAAATGAGTCCAGCAAACCATCCTTATGGAGCTGGGATAAGCGCTTGTCATTTATATGACCTAAGCGACAGTGCCAGAGGTAGGTTTGGTTCATGTCATTTGACTTGAACCTCTTGGTACTAATGTTATAGATAGGGCTCTCAAGGTCTAGAATATAGAGTCCGTTTATTAGTGGTGCACTACAATAGAACATATCTTTTAAATAAACAGAACAACATTTGTCTTTTATTATAAAAGAGAATCCTTTCTTGTCTAAACAAGAAACTGAAACTATGTTCTTAGTAAGAGCAGGCACATAACAACAATCATCTAAATTTAGTACAAGCCCAGAGGGCAGAGATAGCTGATAAGTTCCTACAGCAACAGCAGCAACCCGTGCTCCATTGCCTACTCGTAGGTCCACCTCGCCCTTTGCCAATGCTCTGCTATTTCTCAGCGCCTGCACATCAGTACAAATGTGAGAAGCACATCCAGTATCTAATACCCATGATGTAGAAATAGATAGATTGACTTCTATAACATATATACCTGAAGTGGAAGTCTCACTTCGCTTCTTCTTAAGATCTTCCAAGTATACCTTGCAGTTCCTCTTCCAGTGCCCGGTCTGACCGCAGTGGAAGCAGGTAGCATCCTAGGCGACCCCTCCTTTAGGCTTCAGTGCCTTGCCTTTTCCCTTGGCTTGGGACTTTCCTTTGCCTTTGGGATTGCCTTTGCCCTTATGCTTCTGGACCATCAGAATGGGCTTAACCTTCTTAAGGTTAATCTCAGCAGTTCGTAACATACTAAGGAGCTCGGGCAGTGGCTTGTCAATCTCGTTCATGTTATAGTTCAGAACGAATTGACTATAGCTATCCGGCAAGGATTGCAAGATTAAGTCAGTGGCCAGCTCTTGGCTAAGTGGGAACCCCAGTCTTTGTAGGTTCTCTATGTACCCAATCATCTTGAGTACATAAGGACCTACAGGAGCCCCGTCTGACATCTTGCACTGAAACAGTGCCTTCGAGATCTCAAATCTCTCATGCCTCGCTTGTCCCTGATATAGTTGGCGAAGATGCTCAACCATATCAAAAGCGCCCATCAACTCATGTTGCTTCTGAAGCTCTGAGTTCATGGTCGCGAGCATTAGACAGGACACATCTAATGCGTCGTCTTGATGCTTCTTGTAAGCATCTTTGTCATCTCGCGGGGCATTGGCGGGAGGAGCCTCGGGCTGCTCCAGAACGTACAGCTTACGCTCCTGGGTGAGAACTATTCTCAAGTTCCTGTACCAGTCCAGGAAATTCGCTCCGTTGAGCTTGTCCTTCTCAAGGACAGATCGCAGGGAGAAGGAATTCGTGTTCGACGTCATGGTTATCTACAACAGAAAATTTGCAAAAATAAATATCATATTCTTTAAAAATCATTTAATTAGGCCTTTAATTAAACGATGCTCCCACTGAATTCTATAATTCTTGTGGGACAAGATCCACATCATACTAACCCTTGAGTTAGCTTTGGCTAATACGCCCAAGGCTTAGTATGATCGGTAGGTAACGATTACCAATTACATCTCTATGCAACTCTTTTTTATAGAATCAATATCTGCATTTATATTAAAACTCGAGTTAGCTTTGGCTAATACGCCCGAGAGTTAATATAGATGTGATTTTGACCTATCTTTTCCAACCGTTGGAATAATGCCTATAGTTGACTCGATCCAACCGAGTAACTAGGAATACTCAATCTAATTGAGTTCGTATTCACCCATGCGTTGATAGGCGGGACCAAGATTGTCCCTCCGTACCCTACCAAGATAATATGTATTGCTCTGCTTTGGCAGATTCAACAATACATGTGATCGAGGTAGTGATAGGTATCACGGCATGGTTAGGCATTTAGAGTTGGTTCGATCTAGATCTAATCTAATCAAGAATGATGCATCTTGTGCACGACTTAGATCTAATCTAATCGCAAGGGTGCATCATGTGCACGACTTAGATCTAATCTAATCGTTAAGGCACTAATTAATTAATTAACTATTAAACATGCATCAGATACATAATAATTAATTAATTAATCTATTTGTGATTTAGTCATGGCCCTACTACGATCTTCTCAAGCCAATGAGAAGATCGAATGGTCAACCTAGGGTCAACAACTTCTCCAAGCTCTTCCCTTTGACCACCTTGTGTTGCTCGTGCCCGCCTCGGAACTCCGTCTCGTGTGGACCCTCCACCGCTCCAATTTGTACATTACAATTTGAAACTCGAGTTACATTCGAGTCTAAATCTAATTTACAACAAGAATAAAAGACGAGGCACGACGCGCAGGTCGCGAATAATAAAATAAATACAACACGCGAAAACACATCACGGCACGCAGGCCGTATTATGAATTACAACACAACCAATCATATTGGGTTTTGGGCCATGACTATCACAAAATTAATATATAATTCAAAATTATATATTTTCTTATTTTATCTAATTTTAAAAATAACTTTTTTTTTTACAATTTTACAAGTAAAATTTCCCGGCGGTCCCGATTAGCGGTTTCGGGCGCAATCGCGGAACGGATCCCCTTGCGGGGCCAGGGGCAGTGCCCCTACCCGTGATCTAACCATCGCGAGGGTCCCATTGCGATCCAACAGCACCCAAACCCGCTGTCCCAAAATGATTTGGGCCGAGACATTACCGTTTCGGAAAAATCTTCCCGACGGGTTCGTTTTTAGCGATTTCGGGTGCGATCGAGGAGCAAATCCCCTTGCGGGGTTAGGGGCTGCGCCCCTACCCACGATCTAACCATCGTGAGTTGCTCCGTTGCGATCTAAAGGCACCCGAGTCCGCTGTCCCAAAAGATTTTGGGTCGAAACGAAGTCGTTTGGGAAAATTCTTCCCGATAGCCGAAGCCTACAAGTGCCGAGACACTTGTGCTTCGCCTATAAGGAAAAATTACCCATAAAAACATAAAAATTGAATTTTTACAGAAAATCACAGAAGCTTTTTGTTTTCCAAAAACCAAAAACTAACTTGTACAAGTCTTTGCACGTGGCTCTGATACCACTGTTGGATTCTTCGGGCTGCGAAAACAGCTTTTTCGCGTCGCGGAAACCCCGAAGGACCCAAAGCCGTAGATCCGTGCAAAGATTCGTATACAAAATTTGAAAAACTATTTCTTGTACGAGTTCACGAACTGATCTACTACTTAGATCTACGAGAAAAATGTTTACCCTTGTAGCGTGCCTTTCGCAATCCCGCAAGGTCCAAAATCGTCGAAACTCAAGATTGTCAACGTAGACAATCCTCTCTCGGTATCCACACGAACAAGGAGGGTTCTCTAACTCTCAAGGATGGAAGAGAGAGCACCACAAGTGTGCTAGCACTCTCTAGATGCTCTCGGATGGGATTGGAAAGAAGAGAAAAGAAGAGAAAACAAGAAGAATCTCACCACTCCTCTAGTAGTCTTCTCCTTTGTGACCTTCACACTCTCTTATTGTCTTGGACTTAACTCACACCTCTCCTCCCAATGAAGTGCACGGCAACCATCAACCATGGAGAGCAAAAGCAAGAAGGATGATGATACAATCAAACCACATCAATGCACACAAATGAAAAAACTCCACACCATTAAGTGTGGCCGGCCACATAACTCCTCTCATTAATGTGGCCGGCCACATTAAAGAAAGGAGAGTGTAACCTCCAATGAGGTGGCACACCTCATGAGGTGGAGGTGATGTGGCAACTATGTGTCATGCCATGTAGGATGAGTCAACCTACATGATGTGGCAATGCATCAAGTCAAACTTGATGTTTCAACTTCCAATTTGGTCAAGTCAAACTTGACCCAATCTCTTCCTTGTTGAGTTAAATCCAAGCTTTGATTCAAGTCAATTTTAATTTAATGAATCTCAATTCATTAATATAAATTGACTCAATGAATCAAATGTAAATTAGACTCATTCAACAATTGAATCTAATTGAGTCTAACTCAATAAGTCTAATTCGAATCCAATCTTTGGTTCATCATATGAACCTAATCCTATTGGTTCATCATATGAACCTAATCTCCATCCACATGTTCTTTGTGTGTGACCCAATAGGTTCTTGTAACGTTGGCAATGTGTCTAAACTCTTTTAGAAACATAAGCAATGAGCGACATCTAGCAATACATCATTGCTACCCAAGTTACAAGAAATGTTGAGATCCAACATCACCTTGTGACTACTAATTGTGACTCCTCACAATATGTGACATTGTCCTTCTATCCTAGACATCTAGATTGATCAATGTGAGGCATAGACCGTGTCATCCTCTAATCAATCTAAATCTTGAATTCCAAGTAGACGCACTCGATCAAATGACCTCAACATCTAATGTTGACTCATTTGGGCATGGCCATGCACTTAGTGGTCTCACTCTATCAAGAATAGCGATGTCGCTCCCGTCATATGGGAGGGATAGATCCCATCTACATCACTCACATCCCTCTGCATAATTCGTTATATACCCAGTAATCGCCTTTATAGTCCACCCAGTTACGGGTGACGTTTGACGAAACCAAAGTACATAACTCCTTATGTAGGGATCCATGGTGACTTCAGGTCTAAGGACTAATAGTCATACTAATAGCCACATGAGAAAGTATATGACACTCATATAACGATCCATGATACTTTCTCATGGCGGGTCATTCAGTATACATTCTCCGATATATACCCATGTGTCAACTTGATATCTCCATATCCATGACTTGTGAGATCAAGTCATCGAGTTGACCTACATGCTAGTCTTATTGTATTAACATCATCCCTGAATGTTAATACTCGACTAGGAATGATTAAGAGTAGTGTTCCCTATATCATCTCACTATCGATTCAACCAATCGATTGATATAGGTAAGAACGATCTACTCAAGGACGTTACTATACTTAGTTTATTTGGCACTAAAACAAATAAGCATAATAACCAAACTATTGCCTTTATTAATATAAGAATATGATATACATGAGTCCATACAATCATCAAATGATTGGCTCTAGGGCTCTAACTAACATTATCAATATCCTCAATAAAGTGTCTCCTGACACAACAAGAGGAAACCCAACTATGGCACAGAAGGCTGGGTCACACTCACACTAGACTCATTTCAAAAATGAGTCAAAATGGTCTAGTTAGAGGTTTGCCCAAATTAAAATTTATTGAAAACTCATTCTGCGATGCGTGTCAAAAAGGAAAACAAACCAAGTCAACCCACAAGTCAACCAACCTAGAAAGAACTAACACCATACTTGAGCTCCTTCACCTTGATCTATTTGATTCATATGGAGCCAAATCACTAAGCAAGAACCAATATTGCTTAGTAATAATTGATGACTACTCTAGGTACACATGGGTAAAATTTCTAAAAATAAAAGATGAAACCTATGAAATATTTAGTAATTTTTGCAATTTAACGGAAAATGAAAAAGATACTAAAATTAAAAGAATAAGAAGTGATCACGGAGGGGAATTTGAAAATCATAGGTTTACCCAATTTTGTAAAATAAATGGATACCAACATGAATTTTCATGTCCTAGAACCCCCCCAACAAAATGGTTTAGTGGAACGTAAAAATAGAACATTACAAGAAGCCGCTAGGACTATGTTAAACGAATATCATTTAAATCATCAATTTTGGACTAAAGCGATAAATACTGCAAATTATATTCAAAACAGAATTTTAATTAACAAATCTCACAATAAAACACCATATGAACTCTACTATCATAAAATTCCCAATCTAAACTATCTAAAAGTATTTGGGTGTAAAGTTCACATTTTAAATACTAAAGATTACTTAGGAAAATTTACACCCAAGTCTAACCAAGGAATATTCTTAGGATACTCCTCTACCAGTAGGGCCTTTAGAGTATATAATCAAAATACCTTGAAAGTTGAAGAAACAACTAATGTAATATTTGATGAAGAAAACAGTTTACCTTATATAAATGAAAATATTGACATTAATCCAAAAGCTATAGAAGATGATGAAATCCAACCTAATCTTAATGAGTCAGAAGAACCAGTTTCTGACCTATAGATAAGACCAATTAGAGTAAGTACCTCTCACCCACCTGACTAAATTCTAGGTGACCCAAACCTAGGAGTCAGAACTAGATCATCCTATAGAAACCTTAGTCAGATTACCCTTATTTCTAAAATTGAACCTAAGACTATAGAAGAAGCCCTGCCTGATCCAGACTAGATCATTGCAATGCAGGAAGAATTAGCACAATTTGAGAGAAACCAAGTCTGGGACCTTGTACCTAAACCCATAGATAAATCAATAATAGACACCAAATGGGTTTTTAGGAACAAGTTGGATGATCACGGTGAAATAATAAGAAACAAAGCTAGGTTAGTAGCCAAAGGGTTTAGTCAAGTCGAAGGCTTAGACTATGATGAAACCTATGCTCCGGTAGCTAGACTCGAGTCCATTAGGATGTTATTAGCCTATGCAGCAAATAAAGGGTTCAAATTGCACCAAATGGACGTTAAGTCGGCCTTTTTAAATGGTTTTATCAAGGAAGAGGTCTACGTAAGCCAACCTCCAGGGTTTGAAGACATAGACTATCCTAACCATATATTTAAATTAAAAAAGGCATTATATGGACTAAAACAAGTCCCTAGAGCATGGTATGAAAGATTATCTAATTACTTAATATCCAAAGACTTTAACCAAGGACAAATCGATCTGACTTTGTTCGTGAAAACTATAGAAAAAGACATCTTTATAGCCCAAATCTATGTTGACGACATAATCTTTGGCTCAACTAATTCAAAATTCTTAAAAGAATTTGTCAAATTAATGGAAAGTAAATTTGAAATGAGTATGGTTGGGGAACTTAATTTCTTCTTAGGCTTACAAATTAAACAAACTAAAGATGGAATCTACATTTATCAAACTAAAATGCTAAGGAATTAATTAAAAAATTCTGTATGGAAAATTCAAAAATTATAAATACTCCAATGGCAACCAACATAAACATTGACTCTGACCCTGAAGGAAAACCAGTTGACCCAAAATACTATAGGAGTGCCATAGGTAGCTTACTTTACCTAACTGCAAGTCGACCCGACATATTGTTTGCAGTAGGTATGTGCGCAAGATACCAATCCTGTGCAAAAGAGTCACACCTATCATACGTTAAAAGAATACTTAGGTATATTAAAGGTACTCTAAATGTAGGACTTTGGTATCCAAGAACTTGCACCTTTGACCTTTATGGCTATTCTGATTCAGACTATACCGGGTGTAAGTTAGACAGAAAAAGTACAAGTGGTAGCTGCCAGATTCTAGGTCAGTGCCTAGTAAGTTGGTCAAGCAGAAAGTAACATTGTGTTGCTCTATCCACCACAGAAGCTGAATACATAGCTCTAGGAGAATGTGCATCTCAACTGTTGTGGATGATGCATACGTTAAAAGACTATCAACTAGAGTATAAAAATACACAAATCTTTATTGATAATATCAGCTCAATCAATCTCACCAAAAATCCTATTCACCACTCCAGGACTAAACACATAGAGGTAAAACACCACTTTGTAAAGGATCATGTAGCTAAAGGTGAAATTGCATGCACTCAAGCACGTTGAGTCCAAATCAAGCCTAGCTGACATCTTTACAAAACCCTTACCTGAACTTGAGTTCAGTGCACTTAGAAGGTAAATAGGAATGTGTTGGGTAGAGTAGGTGTCTCATTTTGTTGTCTTGTTTTTTCAAATTCTAGGAAAAATAATTTTCAAAATTCTCAATTTCCTAGATTTTTCAAAATTCTAGGAATTAGCCTAAGTTTTCCTCTAGAAATCATGTTCCCCTAGAATTAAGCCAAAGCATCTCACAAACACCTAGGTTTACCTTGATTGTGTTTGAAAGACATAGAACGGCGTGAGATGCATAGGGTACAGCCTGGACTCAAGAATGCTTATATCTGTGCATCGTTATGAGTCTGGGCGTTAAATACGCAATATACATTAATCAAGTTGAGTCTTCCAGCTCTAGTCAAATCTAACTGGACCAAATCAACTTGACTTGACTAACCATGTGAAAGTTGTTGCCCTATAGGCAGTCAGCAAGTAGCTAAAGGTTAGACAGTTGGTAAAAGGACACTCAGTTTTCTGCTTAAGCATGTTTTGATCTTTAGGGCTCTGATACCTAGTAAGTTAATCTACTGATTATAACTCATGTTTGGACTTAAGGACCAACTGAATTTGAATGAATAACCTAAACCAAATTTAAATATTGTTCAAACTTAAGTTTACTATTAACCTAAGTTTTCAAATTCAATACTTCTAAAGATGTTCAAATCCTTGCTGAGCCTAGCTAACTTTGAAATCTAACATTGTAAATTCCTGCAGAGTTCTTTTTATTACCCTCAAAGGTTACTTTTCTCCTAGCCTTTAAAATCTATCAAAAAGATACATCTTTTCACTTAGCTATAAATAAGAAATGTATGTTAAGTAACTAGTTATTCAAAAGTCTATTATTGTTTTTTTTTATATATGGCAAAGGGGGAGAGTAGGCAAAATTCAAATCAAATTTAAATTAATATTAAAAGAGGGAGCATCAATTAAGGGGGAGCAATAGTTAAGGGGGAGCATATAGTTTAGCAAATTTGTTTTTGTTAATGTGTTTACCTATAATTAGCAAATTTGCCTATGTTAAATGGTTATCTATTCGTTTGTTTACTTAACTTTAAATTTGAGTTGCCATAATTAAAAAGGGGGAGATTGTTGGTGCGGGAAGCATCCGACGATCAAACTCGTGTTTTGATAATGGCAAAGAATTCAAAGTTAAGGTGTTTTGTATTCTAACAAGTCTACTTGAGGATTACATGAAAGTCCTAGCTGCGGTTAGGCAAAGGGATAAACCCTAGGGGGTGGTAACCCTAGGTCATAGGGGGTGGTAACCCTATGCGGAAAGTCTTGGCAGGTCAATAACTTCAGGAAAAAAGTCCTAGGGGGTGATAACCCTAGGTGGAAAGTCCTGGTGTCGCGAACCAGGTGAAAGACTGGACTAGCCGGGAAGCGGATGTCCAGCAGAAAGTCCGGAAGTATCGAGTGCTGAGCAAAAGTCCAGTCGATCTGGAGGATCACACTGACAACAGGTAAATCTCCTGAGTGGAGTAGGTGAGGACGCGTTCCTCGTAGAGGGAACAATAGGCGTCGTGTCGACCTAGGGTTTCCGGTCGGAAATCCGAAGTCAGACCCAGACAGTCTGGAGACTGTCTTAAACATTCTTTATTATCCATACTGTTATTTTGTGCTATCTTTGTGTTGCAGGATGTTGTTTGGGACTAACATGTCTTGCAGGTACAAAATAACGAAGATTTGCCTCGGATGAACAGTGTCCGAGGCGCCTCCATGGGGCTTGGAGGCACCTTGGGTTCAAAATCCTGAGCTGGCGCGAGGAGCAGGCTTAAGGCGCCTTGGATGGGTTGAAGGTGCCTTAGACAGATTGGAGGCGCCTTGAAGAGGTTGAATGCGCCTTCAGGTCGCGGCAGTCAAAGGGTTATCACAGCGAGCAGATCGGGATAAAACTCTCGTTTAAGGCGTCTTGGAGCTTATTTAAGGCGCCTTGAACACTGTTTATAAAGGGGGTTTGACCAGCAGCTCAAACCAATGAATTCCAAGTCTTCTTTCTTCAACGTGCTGCTCCGAAAGACTCCCGGAAGTGCTGCTACAAGTCTCCGACGACCCAGAGCTCCAAGATTTCTCTTTTCGTCGTCGGTATAGATTTCTTTTATCGCATTTCTTGTAATACTTAGTTTGTAATAATCGAGCTTATAGTTGTTACCCACCGGAAGCGATCAAGGATCGCGGGCCTTCGAGTAGGAGTCACCTTAGGCTCCGAACAAAGTAAAAATCTCTTGCGTCTTTGTGTGTCTATTTTTCCGCTGCATTAACTCTTACGCTTTTTACGATTCCGATACGAACTAAATTTCCGCGAGTGCTATTCACCCCCCCCCCCTCTAGCGCGGTCTCGATCCAACATTTCTTTGTAGCTTAAAGACCTTTGATCTTCTGCTGTATTCCTCTCCTCCTATTGGACGTCGTGTGGGCGACAATCTACCAAGATGCAAAAACCACCATCTTTCTTCCAAGACTTTCGGCCACCAAGGTATCAAAGCTAGGAACACGACCTCTTGTTCTTCTTTCTTCCTTACAACCCGCTGGCCACAAGATGGTTGAAGCCTCTTGATGTCGTCGGCCTTAGGTGAGAAAGCAAGGAGAGAATAAGAATATGACGGGGTCGGCCTCAAGGAGAATAGAAGAGGAATAGAAATTGTGTAGATGATTATTTCCTCTAAGGCACTATCTATCCTCTTTTATAATCCTTGGTAATAGCTAAAAAGGAAAGATTTTAACAACAATTAAAATCTTTCTTTTAAATTTCGTATTGTGGATGGCTACAAAAGGAAAGTTTTAAAATTAAAAATTCCTCTTTTAAACTTGTAGATGGCTACAAAAAGGAAAGATTTTTAAAATTAAGACCTCTCTTTTAAATCATGGTTACAAAAAAGAAAAGTTTTAACAAAAATAAAATCTCTGCTTTAAACCATTGTAGATGGCTACAAAAGGAAAGATTTTTTTAAATTTAAAACTCTCTTTTAAAACTATGTGAATGACTTCAAAAAAGGAAAGTTTTTAAGATTTAAAATATCTCTTTTAAAACATTGTAGATGGCTAAAAAAGAAACATTTAAAAAATTAAAAATTCACTTTTAAACCCATCTTGGTCGGCCCCTTGCTTGGACACCAAGCAAGGGGTGGCCAACCCCTTACTTGGGCACCAAGCAAGGATGTGGCCGGCCATAAGGATGACTTGGGTGGATGTGAGGTTTTATACATATAGGCCATAATAGGGACCTAGAGGAGGAATTAGTTTTGACCTCCTGATGAGCTTGAGCTTCCTGTACTTGACCCGAACACCCAACTCAAGTTCATCAATAATAACTCATACCACTAAAGAGTTATTATTGAACTATCGCACCAATCCCATATTACATTATGAACTCCTTATCATGAGTGCGTTAATCTCCCTGTGTTTAAGATATCGAATGTCCATTAATTAAATGAGTTATTGACAACTTACTTAATTAACATCTAGCTCCAAGAGTAGTACCACTCAACTTCATTGTCATTTCAGAACTAAGTCCACCTGCAGGGTTTACATGATAATCCTTATGAGCTCCTCAAGGGGGCATCATCATCCTAATAAATATGACACAGTTTCCTTCTATAATCAACAACACACCATATAAATAATATTATTTCCCAACTTATTGAGCCTATTGATTTAACGAATAAATCTCATCCTTTGATAAATTAAAGAAATAAATACTAAGTACATGTGCTTATTATTATATCAAGATTAAGAGTACACACATCCATAATAAGAGAGATTTTGTTCTTTTATGCAGTCAGTATAAAAGGATCAACTTCAAATGGTCCTTCTTATACACACATAGTGTATTAGTGTAATTTTATAGTCAAGATAAACTAATATCAAATTACACTACAATCATTACAATGGTTTGTCCCAATCCATCTTGGTTGTGAGCTTCTATTTATAATTTATAAGGAACTGATAACATGATCTTCTGTGTGACACCACACACCATGTTATCTACAATATAAATTAAATGGACAACTACATTTAACTAAATGTAGACATTTGACCAATGTAATTTTCATTTCAAAATAAATGTTTATACAAAAAACTAGACTTTTAGTATACATTCTAACAATCTCCCACTTATACTAAAAGACTATGCTGCTATATATGCTGCCATACATCTGATCCCCATCCCCTCAGCATGCCCATCAAAAGCTCTCGCCGGAAGGACCTTAGTGAAAGGATCTGCCAAGTTATCTTCTTATGCAATCTTGGCGACAACAACTTCTCCTCACTTTACGATGTCTCGTATCAGGTGGTACTTGCGCTCAATGTATTTACTTGCCTTATGAGCTCGTGGTTCCTTCGAGTTTGCTACTGCACCACTATTATGACAATAAATTATGATAATTTTGGGCAAACCAGGGATCACATCTAAGTCCATCAAGAAATTTCTGAGCCATACAACTTCTTTGGCTGTCTCAGAGGCTGCCACATACTCAGCTTCCATGGTGGAGTCTGAAATGCATTTCTACTTAACACTCCTCCATGCTATGGCTCCACCTCCTAAAGTAAACACATATCCTAAGGTCGACTTACTATTGTCCCTATCTGATTGAAAGTCTGAATCCGTGTAACCCACAGGGAGCAAATCATTTGCCTGGTAAACTAGCATATAATCTCTAGTCCTTTTCAGGTACTTCAATATATGTTTTACGGTAGTCCAATGTCCTTATCCTGGGTTACTTTGATATCTGCTAACCATGCCCACGACAAAACAGATATCCGGTCTCGTACAAAGCATCACATTCATTAGGCTTCCTACAGCCGAAGCATAAGGAACTGCCTTCATATCCTCTATTTCCTTTGATGTTTTAGGAGACGTCTCTTTAGATAAAGGTACTCCATGGGGAAAAGGTAGAAAACCTTTCTTGGAGTTTTGCATGCTAAAACGAGCTAGACTTGGGATAAGCACAACATTCTTTTCTTGCGATCCCTTAATACTTTGATCCCAAGAATATGCCCACATTCTCCCAAATCGTTCATATCAAACTGCTTGGACAACCATACCCTTATGTCTAACAACACTTTGACATTGTTGCTAATGAGCAAAATGTCATCCACGTATAGTACAAGAAATACCACTACGTTTCCGTCGCTCTTCTTGTATACACAAGACTCATCCAGACACTAAATAAATCCATAAGACTGGATCACTTCATTAAATCGGATGTTCCAAGATCTTGAAGCTTGCTTCAGTCCATAGATAAACCGATTGAGCTTACATACAAGATGCTCTTTGCCCTTTGCAATGAATCCCTCTAGTTGCTTCATATGGATATTTTCTTCAAGACTTCCATTAAGGAAAGCTGTCTTGACATCCATTTGTCAAATCTCATAATCCATATGAGCGGCAATAGATAAAAGAATCCGGATAGACTTAAGCATGGCTACCAGCGAAAAGGTGTTAGTGAGAGCCCTAGGGCCAATCATATAATGATAGTTGTATGGACTCGATGTATCATATTCCTATATATTTATAAAGGCATTTCTTATGGTTATTATACTTACTTGTATTTGTGCTAAATAACTAAGTATAATAGCGTCCTTGAGTGGAAGATTCTTATCTATATCAATCGATTGGTTGAATTGATAGTGAGATGATATAGAGAACACTACTCTTAATCATTCCTAGTCAAGTATTAACATTCAGGGACAATGTTAATATGACGAGACTAGCATGTAGGTCAACTCAATGACTTGGTCTCACAAGTCATGGACATAGAGATATCAAGTTGACACATGGGTATGCATTGGAGAGTGTATACAAAATGACCCACTATGAGAAAGTATCATGGATCGTTTATATGAGTGGCATATACTTTCTCATGTGACTATTAGTATGACTATCAGTCCTTGGACCTGAAGTCACCATGGTTCCCTACATAAGGAGTTGCATACCTTGGCTTCGTCAAACGTCACCCGTAAATGGGTGGACTATAAAGGCGACTACTGGGTATGTAACAAATTATACGGAGGGATGTGAGTGATGTAGATGGGATCTATCTCTCCTATATGACGGGAGTGACATCATGATTCTTGATAGAGTGAGACCACTAAGTGCATGGTCATGCCCAAATGAGTCAATATCAGATATTGAGCTCATTTGATTAGAGTGAGTCTACTTGGAGTTTAAGACATAAATTGATTAGAGGATGGCACCGTCTATGTCTCAATTGATCAATTTAGATGTCAAAGATAGAAGGACATTGTCACATATTGTGAGAGTCACAATTAGTAGTCACAAAGGTGATGTTGGATCTCAACATTCTTGTAACTTGGGTAGTAATGATGTGTTGCTAGATACCGCTCATTACTTATGTTTCTAAATGGGTTTAGGAGCATTGCCAACGTTATAAGAACTTATAGGGTCACACACAAAGGGTAATTAGATAGAGATTAGGTTCATATGATGGACCAAGAGGATTAGGTTCATATGATGAACCAAATTGAATTAAGAGTAATCCAAATTAGATTAATTGAGTTGGACTCAATTTGATTCATGTGTTGAATAATTCTAATTTTGACTATGATTAATTAAGTCAATTTAATTCAATGAATAGAGATTCATTAAATTAAATTGACTTGAATCAAAGGTTAGATTTGATCAACCATGGGAGATAAAATGGTCAAGTTTGATTTGACTTGAGAGGGAAGATGAAGGGTCAAGTTTGACTTAACCAAATGCCACCTCATTTGCGACTCGGCATGGGCCGGCCAATGATGGTGTTCCACATCATCATGGATACATCATTATGTGTGCACCTCATGAGGAAGACCAAGAGCATACTCTTGGTATTACATGGAGGTATATAACACACAATGAAGTGGTCGGCCACTTTATGGTGAATTGAAGCAAGGTGTGTGCTCATTTACTTTTTCTTCTTCCTCTCTAGTTTTTCTCTCCTTCTCATCCTCCATTGCCAAGACTTCTCAAGGGTGCTAGCACACTCTAAGTTGTTCTCTCCACCTTTTGTCCGTGTGGATATGTGTAGAGGAGTGTTCACTTGACATTCTATGAGATCCGGCAACCTTTGGACGAGCGGGATAAGCGAAGGGCATCGCTATAAGGGTAACGCTCTTTTCATGTAGATATAAGGTAGATCTAGTGTAGACAAACATGTACAAGATCATTATATATATTTTTGCACAGATCCGTGGCTAGCTTCGGGGTTTCCGCAACGTAAAAAGCGGTTTTTGCGGCCCAAATTTGCTAACAGTGGTATCGGAGCTACGTGCGAAGCTTGTATATGTTTGTTTTTTGTCATTATGAAAAGATTTCAGATCTATAAGTTTCTATAATTTTTCTATTTTTATGGATTTTGTGAGTATTTTTCTTGTAGAGGCGAACCAACAAGTGCTTGGGCACTTGTAGGCTTCATCTACCAAGAAAAACCTTCCGAAACAGCAAGGTCTCACCCAAACAAAATTATTTTTGTTTGGGATAGCGACTTAAAGCGCTGTTAGATCAAGATGGGACACTCGTGATATTTATTTCGCGAGAAGGGGTGCTGCCCCTAACCCCGCAAAGGGCATTGTCTCACGATTGCACCCGAAAATCGCTAAACGGGAACGTTGTGGAGTTGTGACTCATAAAATTGATAAAAATAGTAGTAAAATTATAGAAATTTATGTAAAATACATAATTTAGAATTATGTATGATATTGTGATGATCATGGCCTAAAAACCCAATTTGATTGGATAAAATTGTGTTGTAGTAATTCATAATATGGCCTGCGCGCCATTTTTTGTATTGTGCGTGTTGTATATGATATACGACCTGCGTGTCGTGCCTCCCCTTTTATGTTCCTGTTGTAAATAGATTTTAGACTCGAATGTAACTCGAGTTTCATATTTGTAATGTATAAAATGAAGCGGTGGAAGGTCCACTCAAGGAGTTATGAGGAGGATGCTGTCAACACATGGCGGTCAAAGGAGGCGCTTGAAGAAGCTGTTATCCCTAGGTTGACCATCCGATCTTATCTTTAGCTTGAGAAGATCGTAGTAGGGTCATGACTTCATCACAATTTAATTTGCTTATGTATATGTGATGCATGCTAATGTAGGGTAATTAGTGCCTTAATGCGTATATGATACACATTCATGATTAGATTCGATCTTAATCAAGTCAACTCGAAATGGCTACCAAGTTTTGATACCCATCACTGCCTCGATCATTTGTTGTTGTTGAATCTGTCAAAGTAGAGCAACATATATTATCTTGGTAGGGTGCAGAGGGACAATCTTGGTCCCGCCTATCAAAGCTTGGGTGAGTACAAACTCAATTAGATTGAGTATAACTAATTAACTCAATTGGATCGGGTAAAACTATAGGCATTTTCTAATGGTTGGATAAACAAGAGTTGCATAGAGATGTAATTGATAATTAGTTATCTACCGATCATACTAAGTCTTTGGTGATTTAGCCAAAGCTAACTCAAGGCGTAGTATGATGTGGATCTTGTCCCATGAGAATTATAGCTAATTGGTATGAATCTAGTAATGTGGTTTGACCACATCCATGACTTGATTCTACAAAAATCCTATAATTCAATGGGAGCATCATTTAGTTAAAGGCCTAATTAAATGATCAGTGGAATATGATATTTACTCTCTGCTTTATTTATGTTGTAGATTGCCATGTCGACAAACACGAACTCTTTCTCCCTACGTTCTGTCCTTGACAAGGACAAGCTCAATGGAGCTAATTTCCTGGACTGGTACAGGAATCTGAGAATCGTTCTCACACAAGAAAGAAAATTGTACGTCCTAGAGCAGCCCATTCCGGAGGCACCTCCTGCCACTGCCATGCGAGCTGACCAAGATTCTTATAAGAAGCATCAAGATGATGCATTAGATGTGTCATGCCTCATGCTCGCAACCATGAACTCTGATCTTCAGAAGCAACACGAGTTGATGACTGCTTATGATATGGTTGAACATCTTCATCAACTATATCAAGGACAAGCAAGGCATGAGAGATTCGAGATCTCTAAGGCACTGTTTCAGTGCAAGATGCAAGATGAGATTCCCATAGGTCCATATGTACTCAAGATAATTGGGTACATAGAGAACCTACAGAGGTTGGGATTCTCACTTGGCCAAGAACTGGCCACTGACTTGATTTTGCAATCCTTGCCAGAAAGTTACGATCAATTTGTCATGAATTACAACATGAACGAAATTGATAAGCCACTACCTGTGTTGCTAAGCATGTTGCGAACTGCTGAGCTCAACCTTAAGAAGGTAAAGCCCAACTCCATTCTGATGGTGCAAAAGCATAAAGGAAAGGGCAAGCCTAAAAGCAAGGGAAAGTCCCAAGCCAAGGGCAAAAGCAAGGTAATGAAACCTAAAGGAGGGGTTGCCAAGGATGTTATCTGCTTCCACTGCAGTCAGACCGGGCACTGGAAGAGGAACTGCAAAATATACCTGGAAGATCTTAAGAAGAAGAGAAATGAGGTTTCTACTTCAGGTATATATGTTATAGAAGTCAATCTCTCTATTTTCTTCATCATGGTATTAGATACCGGATGTGCTTCTCACATTTGTACTAATGTGCTGGCACTGAGAAATAGCAGGACATTGACGAAGGGTGAGGTGGACCTACGAGTAGGAAATGGAGCACGGGTTGCTGCTGTTACTGTAGGAACTTACTATCTATCTCTGCCCTCTGGGCTTGTACTAGAATTAGATGAATGTTGTTATGTTCCTACTCTCACAAAGAACATCATTTTAGTTTCTTGTTTAGACAAGAAAGGCTTTTCTTTTATAATAAAGAACAAATGTTGTTCCATTTATTTGAAAGATATGTTCTATTGTAGTGCACCTCTGATAAACGGACTCTACATTCTAGACTTCGAGAACCCCATCTATAACATAAGTACCAAAAGGTTCAAGTTAAATGAAATGAACCGAACCTATCTCTGGAATTGTCGCGTAGGTCATATAAATGAGAATCGCTTATCACAGCTCCATAAAGATGATTTTCTGGACTCATTTGATTTTGAATCATATGAGACATGCAGTCATGCCAACTGAGCAAGATGACCAAGACTCCCTTTAGTGGACACAGCGAAAGAGCAACTGACTTGTTAGGACTTATACATAGTGATGTATGTGGCCCTTTCAATGTCATTGCCAGAGGTGGTTATCGGTACTTCATTACATTTACTGATGACTTCAGTAGATATGGTTATGTGTATCTGATGACACATAAGTCACAATCCTTTGAAAAGTTCAAAGAATTCAAGAATGAAGTACAAAACCAGCTAGGCAAGAGTATTAAGATACTTCGATCAGATCGAGGTGGTGAATACCTTAGCCATGAGTTTCGTGACTACCTAGTTGAGTGTGGGATTCTATCCCAACTCACTCCTCTTGGAACACCACAGTGGAATGGTATATCTGAAAGGAGGAATCGTACCCTATTAGATATGGTATGATATGTATGATGAGTTACACAGATCTTCCTATATCTTTTTGGGGATATGCTCTAGACACAGCAGCCTTCACACTTAACCGTGTTCCATCCAAAGCTGTGATAAAGACACCATATAGGATATGGACTAGGAGAGATGCCCAGATATCTTTTATGAGGATTTGGGGTTGTGAGGCTTACGTTCGACGTCAAGTCTCAGACAAACTGGGACCCAAATCCGATAAGTGCTATTTCATAGGATATCCCAAGGAAACGAAGGGATATTACTTCTATATTCCTAGTCACTACAAAGTGTTTGTGGCTAAGACTTGGGTATTTCTAGAAAAGGACTTTGTTTCTAGAAAAACTAGTGGGAGTACGTTCGATCTTGAAGAAGTTCAAGATATGGACCGTAGCACTGAAGCCTTGATGGAAGTTGAACTGGAACCGTAAAATGTTGTGGGTGTTGAGATTGTTGCACAAGGAGTTGAGCAATAACAACCAGTTCAAGTAGACCTACCTCTTTGCAGGTCTAACAGGATACGTCGTCAGCCTGAGAGATACTCATTTCTCTTGTCTAATCATGACAACATTATGCTCGTTGAGAATGAGCCTACCTCTTATCAGGAAGCTGTGATGAGATCAGATTCTGAGAAATGGCTAGAGGCCATAAGATCTGAGATGGAATCCATGTACACCAACCAAGTATGGACTTTGGTTGATCCACCTGAAGGCGTCAAACTCATTGGGTGTAAGTGGGTCTTTAAGAGAAAGACTGACATGGATGGACTTATTACCTATAAGGGTCGTTTGGTAGCTAAAGGTTTCAAGCAAATTCATGGTGTTGACTATGATGAAACCTTTTCTCCAATAGCGTTGTTTAAGTCCATTCGGATCATGCTTGCTATTACAGCATACCACGATTATGAAATCTGGCAGATGGATGTCAAAACCACGTTTCTGAATGGAAACTTGCTCGAAGATGTCTACATGACACAACCTGAGGGTTTTGTAGATCCACTGCATACTGGCAGAGTATGCAAGCTGCATAAGTCCATTTATGGACTAAAGCAAGCTTCTCAGAGTTGGAATCTTCGATTTGATGATGCGATCAAACAGTTTAGTTTCATCAAGAATGAAGATGAACCCTGTGTCTACAAGAAGGTTGTTGGGAACACAGTTGTCTTCCTTGTATTGTATGTGGATAACATACTACTCATTGGAAATGACATCCCTTTGCTGCAGTCTGTAAAGACTTGGCTGGGGAATTGTTTCTCAATGAAGGACTTAGGTGAAGCAGCCTGTATTCTAGGCATAATGATCTATAGATATAGATCTAAGAGATTGTTTGGCCTAAGTCAAAGTACATATATTGACACAGTATTACTACGGTTTGCCATGCAGAATTCCAAGAAAGGATTTCTTCCGATGTCACATGGTATGAGTCTTTCGAAGACTCAAAGTCCCTCTTCTAGAGAGGAAAAAGACCGCATAGATAAGATCCCTTATACTTCAGCCATAGGATATATCATGTACGTCATGCTATGTACTCGTCCTGATGTTTCGTATGCTTTAAGCATGACGAGCATATACCAGTCAGATCCAGGTGAACACCACTGGATAGCGATCAAGAATATTCTTAAGTACTTGAGAACGACTAAAGAATATTTCTTGATATATGGAGGTGATGGCGAGCTAGCTGTAAAGGGTTACAGTGATGCTAGCTTCCAAACTGACCAGGATGACTATAGATCGCAATCTATGTTCGTGTTTTGCTTGAATGGTGGTGCTGTGAGCTGGAAGAGTTCGAAGCAGGACACAGTTGCTGATTCTACAACAGAAGCCGAGTATATTGTTGCATCAGAAGCAGCAAAGGAGGCAGTTTGGATCCGCAAGTTCATTATTGAGCTTGGGGTGGTTCCTAGCATAACCGATGCTATAGAGCTCTATTGTGACAACAATGGAGCAATTGCGCAGGCTAAGGAACCTCGCTCACACCAGCGGACCAAACACATACTACGGCGCTTCCATCTCATTCGAGAGATCATCGATAGAGGAGATGTGAAAATTTGTAGAGTACCCACAGAAGCTAACATCATTGATCCCTTAACCAAGGTTTTGGCACAAAGAAAGCATGATGGTCACACTAGGTCATTGGGTGTTAGAGCCTACACTGATTGGCACTAGTGCTAGTGGGAGATTGTTAGTCAGAGCCCTAGAGTCAATCATATGATGATTATTGTATGGACTCGATGTATCATATTCCTATATATTTATAAAGGCATTTCTTATGGTTATTATACTTACTTGTATTGGTGCCAAATAACTAAGTATAATAGCGTTCTTGAGTGGAAGGTTTTTATCTATATCAATCGATTGGTTGAATTGATAGTGAGATGATATAGAGAACACTACTCTTAATCATTCCTACTCAAGTATTAACATTCAGGGACAATGTTAATATGATGAGACTAGCATGTAGGTCAACTCGATGACTTGGTCTCACAAGTCATGGATATAGAGATATCAAGTTGACACATGGGTATGCATTGGAGAATGTATACTGAATGACCCGCTATAAGAAAGTATCATAGATCGTTATATGAGTGTCATATACTTTCTCATATGACTATTAGTATGACTATCAGTCCTTGGACCTAAAGTCACCATGGTTCCCTACATAAGGAGTTGCATACTTTGGCTTCGTCAAACGCCACCCGTAAATGGGTGGCCTATAAAGGCGACTACTGGGTATGTAACAAATTATGCAGAGGGATGTGAGTGATGTAGATGGGATCTATCCCTCCTATATGACGGGAGTGACATCATGATTCTTGATAGAGTGAGACCACTAAGTGCATGACTATGCCCAAATGAGTCAATATCATATATTGAGCTCATTTGATTAGAGTGAGTCTACTTGGAGTTCAAGACATAAATTGATTAGAGGATGAAACGATCTATACCTCAATTGATAAATTTAGATGTCAAGGATAGAAGGACATTGTCACATATTGTGAGAGTCACAATTAGTAGTCACAAAGGTGATGTTGGATCTCAACATTCTTGTAACTTGGGTGGTAATGATGTGTTGCTAAATACCGCTCATTACTTATGTTTCTAAATGGGTTTAGGAGCATTGCCAACGTTACAAGAACCTATAGGGTCACACACAAATGGCAATTAGATGGAGATTAGGTTCATATGATGGACCAAGAGGATTAGGTCCATATGATGAACCAAATTGAATTAAGAGTAATACAAATTAGACTAATTGAGTTGAACTCAATTTGATTCATATGTTGAATAAGTCTAATTTTGACTATGATTCATTGAGTCAATTTAATTCAATGAATAGAGATTCATTAAATTAAATTGACTTGAATCAAAGGTTAGATTTGATTAACCATGGGAGATAAAAAGGTCAAGTTTGACTTGACTTGAGAGGGAAGATGAAGGGTCAAGTTTAACTAGACCAAATGCCACCTCATTTGTGACTTGGCATGGGCCGGCCAATGATGGTGTTCCACTGTTAGAGTATATACTAAAGCCTAGCTTTTGTATAAACATTTATTTAGAAATAAAGAATCACAGTAGTCAATATCTATATTTATTTGTTAAATGTAATTTGTTCAATTAATTTATATAGTAGACAACATGGTGTGTGGTGTCACACACAGAAGATCATATTGTCGGTTCTTTATAAATTATAAACAGTTGCATGCGACTAAGATGGAAAGGAACAAACCGTTAAGTAGTCGTAGTGTAATTAAGTATTAGTTTATCTTAATTAATAAATTACAGTGATACACTCCAGGTGTATTGAGTAGGACCATTTTAGGTAAGTTCTTTTTGTATTGACTTTATAAAAGAACTAGACCTTAGTTATTATGGAAGTGTGTGTTCTTAATCCTAATATAATAACAAGCACATATATTTAATATGTATTTCTTTGACTTATCAAAGGGTGAGATTTAACTCGATAAATCAATATGCCCGATAAGTTAAGAAATGATATTACTTATAGTGTGTGTTGTTGATTATAGAAGGAAACCGTGTCCTAGTAATCTAGGTTGAGAATGCCCCCAAGAGGAGCTCATAAGGATTGGCATGTTAAACCCTGCAGGTGGACTTAGTCCGACATGACAATGAAGTTGAGTGGTACTACTCTTGGAACTAAGATATTAATTAAGTGAGTTGTCAGTAACTCATTTAATTAGTGGACATTCGTTATCTTAAACACAGGGAGACTAACACACTCATGATAAGAAGGAGCCCATAATGTAATTTGGGATTGGTGTGGTAGTGCGATAATAACTTTCTAGTGGAATGAGTTATTATCGATGAACTTGAGTTGTGTGTTCGGGGCGAACACGGGATACTTGAGCTCATCGGAAGGCCAAAACCAATTTCTCCTCTAGATCCCTGTCGTAGCCTCATTAAAGTCTCAAGTCCATCTAAATATAAGCTCATCTTGGTGTCCAAGAAGGGGCCCGGCTCAATGCTTGGTGACCAAGCAAGGGCCGGCCACATTGTCCTCTTAAGGGGGCCGACCCCTTGCTTGGTGCCCAAGCAAGAGGGGGTCGGGCACAATAATTCAAACAAGGAGGGTGTTTTTGAATTTTTAAAATCTTCTCTTTGTAGAAAACTACAAGTTTTAAAAGAGAGATTTTAAATTTAAAAACTTTCCTTATTTGAATTAGGCCACATGTTTTAAAAGAAAGTTTAAAATTTTTAAAATTTTCCTTTTTTAACCATCCTATGGTTTAGAAAAAAAAGGAAGAGAAGCTTTAAAATTTAAATTTTCTATCACCATGTTAAAAAAGGAAATTTTATAAGAGAAGTTTTAAATTTTAAAACATGGTTTTAATTTTTAAAACTTTCCTTTTTTAACTCCTACTTTAGGAAATTCAAAGAGAGCTTGTAAAATTTTATAAGAGGATTTCTTCTTGTAATATTTTATTAAAAAAAATAATAATTCCTTCCTTATAGGGGCCGGCCACCCTTGCTTGGTGCCCAAGCAAGGGGTCGGCCAATAGGATTAAATCATCATCCAATCAAATATATGATTGGTGATTGATTCAATCAAGAGGAAAGAAAAGGAAAAAATTAAAAGGGAAAAGGAAAAAACATGAGGAAGATTTTAATTTTTTATAAAAAGTTTTCCCTTATTTGCCTTGGGCAAGTATTATAAAAGAAGGGGAGGAGAGGCTTCATGAATTAATGTTTTTTTTCCTCTCTTCTCTCTAGTCTCCTCCTTAGGACCGACCCCTAGCTCTTTATCATGCTAGGGCCGACCACATATTGCTTGTGGTTCTTTTAAGTGGTCGGATACAAGAAGGAGGAGAAGGAGAAGAAGAAGAAGAAGAAGAAGAAGAAGAAGGCGGCATCTAATTCTAGTCTCTTGCTTGTGCTCTCTCATGATGGTCGGATCTCTCCCCTTCCCTTTCCCTTGCTCTCTTTGATTCCTAAATTGGTGGTGGTGGCCGGATTTTAGAGGAGGAAAAAGAAATCTCTTTGGGTGGTGTTCATCTTGGAGGATCGTCGCCCACACGACGTCCAAGGAGAGGCGAGGAATACGGCAGAAGATTGCGAGGTCATTAGCATATAAAGAGAATGTTGGGTTCTTCGGGCCGCGAAAACCGCTTTTCGCGTCGCGGAAACCCCAAATCACCCAAGGCCAACGGATCCGTGCAAGGAAAAACCGAACGATAAATATGAGTACGAGTTTGAAAAACCTTTAGATCTACTCCTAGATCTATGTGTTAAGAATATACCTTGAAGCGTGCCCTTTCACGTTCCCGCTCGTCCAAGGAGTTGCCGGATCTCTAGACCGTCAAGCGTCGGTCCTCTAGAAGTATCCACACGGACACGTAGGTGGAGAAAACCTCACACAAAGGTGTGCTAGCACCTTGGTGAGATTCGGCCAAGCAAGGAGGAGAGGGAGAGGAAGAGCTTCAAGAGGAAGAAGAAGAAGATACACCACTAGAATGAAAAATTGAATTCTCATTCAAACCCAAAGTGGCCGGCCACTCTCAATGGTGAAAACTCCCAAATTAATTGCATTAATTGCAATTAATATGAAGTCATTAAAGAGAATGGCTTTGTAACTTCCATGAGGTGGCACCCATGATGATGTGGAGTATCATCATTGGTCCACCTAATGCCAACTCACCAATGAGGTGGCAAAAGGTCAAGTCAAAATTAACCATTGGTCTTCCTTCTTAAGTCAAGTCAAACTTGACCCAATCTCTTCCATGGTTGATCTAATCTAACCATTTGATTCAAGCCAACTTAATATAATGAATCTAATTCATTTAATTAAATTGATTCAATGAGTCCAAATCTAAATTAGACTCATCGAACACATGAATCAACTTGAGTCGAACTCAAGTTAGCCCAATTAGGATTACTCTTAATCCAATTTGATTCATCAAATGAATCTAATCCTCTTGGTTCATCATATGAACCTAATCTCCACCTAATTGTCCTAAGTGTGTGACCCTATAGGTTCTTGTAACGTTGGCAATGCCCTAAACCCATTTAGGAGCATAAGTAATGATCGGTATCTAGCAACACATCATTACTACCCAAGTTACAAGAATGTCGACATCCGACATCACCTTGTGACTACTAATTGTGACTCCTCACAATATGTGACATTGTCCTTCTATCCTAGACATCTAGATTGATCAATGTGAGGCATAGACCGTGTCATCCTCTAATCAATCTAAATCTTGAACTCCAAGTAGACTCACTCGATCAAATGAGCTCAACATCTAATGTTGACTCATTTGGGCATGGCCATGCACTTCGTGGTCTAACTCTATCAAGAATATTGATGTCGCTCCCGT
The DNA here is from genome assembly GCF_018446385.1 of Zingiber officinale. Taxonomy (NCBI): domain Eukaryota; kingdom Viridiplantae; phylum Streptophyta; class Magnoliopsida; order Zingiberales; family Zingiberaceae; genus Zingiber; species Zingiber officinale. Next base: position 67,169,240 of record NC_055988.1, on the reverse strand, counting down.
CATATGGGAGGGATAGATCCCATCTACATCACTCACATCCCTCTGCATAATTTATTACATACTCAGTAATCGCCTTTATAGTCCACCCTGTTACGGGTGACGTTTGACGAAACCAAAGTACATAACTCCTTATGTAGGGATCCATGGTGACTTCAGGTCAAAGGACTAATAGTCATACTAATAGCCACATGAGAAAGTATATGACACTCATATAACGATCCATGATACTTTCTCATGGCGGGTCATTCAGTATACATTCTCTAATGCATACCCATGTGTCAGCTTGATATCTCTATATCCATGACTTGTGAGATCAAGTCATCGAGCTGACCTACATGCTAGTCTTATTGTATTAACATTGTCTCTGAATGTTAATACTCGACTAGGAATGATTTAGAGTAGAGTTCCCTATATCATCTCACTATCGATTCAACTAATCGATTGATATAGGTATGAACCTTCTACTCAAGGACGCTATTATACTTAGTCTATTTGGCACTAATACAAATAAGTATAATAACCAAACAAATGCCTTTATTAATATACAAGAATATGATACAATGAGTTCATACAATCATCAAATGATTAGCTCTAGGGCTCTAACTAACAATCTCCCACTAGCACTAGTGTCAATCAGTATAGGCTCTAAGGCCTAATGACCTAGTGTGACCATCATGCTTTCTCTGTGCCAAAGCCTTGGTCAAGGGATCTGCGATGTTAGCCTCTGTAGTACTCTGCAAATCTTCACATCTCCTCTATCGATAATCTCTCGAATGAGATGCGCCGTAGTATGTGCTTGGTCCGTTGGTGTGAGTTCGCCTGTGCTATAGCTCTATTGTTGTCACAATAGAGCTCAATGTGATGCTAGGAACCACCCCAAGTTCATGATGAACTTGCGGATCCAAATCGCCTCCTTTGCTGCCTCTGATATACTAACCACTTGTAGAATCAGCTATTATATCCTGCTTGAACTCTTCCGGCACCACCATTAATGCAAAATACGAACCCATTGCGATCTATAGTCATCCTGGTCGATCTTGTAACCCTTTACGACTAGCTCATCATTGCCTCCATATATCAAGAAATATACTTTAGTCCTTCTTAAGTACTTTAGAATATTCTTGACCGCTATCCAGTGACTTTGACTGGTATCGCTCGTCATACTCAAAGCATACGAGACATCGGTCGAGTACATAGCATGGCGTACATGATCGATCTTATGGCTGAGGCATAAGGGATCTCTCCTCTCTAGAATAGGGACCTTGAGTCTTCAAAGACTCACGCCATGTGACATCGGCAAATCCCTTCTTGGAGTTCTGCATGCCGTAAGAGTACCTTGTCAATGTATGTACTCGACTTAGGCCAAGCAATCTCTTAGATCTATCTCTATAGATCCGTATCCTAGAATGGGATGCCTCACCTAAGTCCTTCATTGAGAAGCAACTCCTTAGCCATGAAGCATAGGGATGTCCTTCCCAATGAGTAGTATGTCATCCACATACAATATAAGGAAGACAACTATATCCCTACAACCTTCTTGTAGACACAAGGCTCATCTTCGTTCTTGATGAAACCAAACTGTTTGATTGCATCATCGAATCGAAGATTCCAGCTCGCTTTAGTTCATAAATGGACCTATGCAGCTTGCATACTCTGCTAGTATCTTGTGGATCTACAAAACCCTCATGTTGTGTCATGTACATCCTCAAGTAGGTTTCCATTCAGAAACGGTTTTGACATCCATCCGCCATATCTCATAGTCATGGTAGGTTAGCAAGCATGATCCGAATGGACTTAAACATCGCTCTTGGAGAAAAGTTTTCATCATAGTCAATACCATGAATCTGCTTGAAGCTACCAAGCGACCCTTATAGATAAGTCCATCCATATCGGTCTTTCTCTTAAAGACCCACTTGCACCCATTGGGTCTTCCGGTGGATCAACCAAAGTCCATACTTGGTTGGTGTACATGGATTCCATTTCGGATCTCATGGCCTCTAGCCATTTCTCGAAATCTGGTCTCATCACGACTTCGATAGTTGGTAGGCTCATCATCATGGTCAGACAAGAGAAATGAGTATCTCTCAGGCTGACGACGTACCCTATCAGACCTGCGAAGAGGTATGTCTACTTGAACTGGTTGTTGTTCCTCAACTCTTTGTGGAACAACATCATCCACAACACTTTATGATTCCAGTTCAATTTCCATCGAGGCATCAGTGCTATTATTCGCATCTTGAACTTCTTCAAGATCGAACGCGCTCCCACTAGTCTTTCTAGAAACAAAGTCCCTTTCTAGAAAGACCCCAGTCTTTGCCACAACTACCTTGTGCTGACTGGGAATGTAGAAGTAATATCCCTTAGTTTCCTTGGGATATCCGATGAAATAGCACTTGTCGGATTTGGGTCCTAATTTGTCTGAGACTTGACGTCGTACGTAAGCCTCACAGCCCCAAATCCTCATCTCTCCCAGCCCATATCCTATATGGTGTCTTTATCACGCCTTGGATGGAACTCGGTTGAGAATGAAAGCTGCCGTGTCTAGAGCATAGCCCCAAAGGTATGTCGGAAGATCTGTGTGACTCATCATAGATCGTACCATATCTAATAGGGTACGATTCCTCCTTTCGGATACACCATTCCACTGTGGTGTTCCAGGAGGAGTGAGTTGGGATAGAATCCCACACTCAGCTAGATAGTCACGGAACTCATGGCTAAGGTATTCTCCACCTCGATCGGATCGAAGTATCTTAATACTCTTGCCAAGCTGGTTCTGTACTTCATTCTTGAATTCTTTGAACTTTTCAAAGGATTCAGATTTATGTGTCATCAAATACACATAACCATATCTACTGAAGTCATCAGTAAATGTGATGAAGTACCTATAACCGCCTCTAGCAGCGACATTGAAAGGGCCACATACATCACTATGTATGAGTCCTAACAAATCAGTCGCTCTCTCGCTGTGCCCACTAAAGGGAGTCTTGGTCATCTTGGCTCGTAGGCATGACTCGCATATCTCATATGATTCGAAATCAAATGAGTCCAGCAAACCATCCTTATGGAGCTGGGATAAGCGCTTGTCATTTATATGACCTAAGCGACAGTGCCAGAGATAAGTTTGGTTCATGTCATTTGACTTGAACCTCTTGGTACTAATGTTATAGATAGGGCTCTCAAGGTCTAGAATATAGAGTCCGTTTATTAGTGGTGCACTACAATAGAATATATATTTTAAATAAACAGAACAACATTTGTCTTTTATTATAAAAGAGTATCCTTTCTTGTCTAAACAAGAAACTGAAACTATGTTCTTAGTAAGAGCAGGCACATAACAACAATCATCTAAATCTAGTACAAGCCCAGAGGGCAGAGATAGCTGATAACCCGTGCTCCATTGCCTACTCGTAGGTCCACCTCGCCCTTTGCCAATGCTCTGCTATTTCTCAGCACCTGCACATCAGTACAAATGTGAGAAGCACATCCAGTATCTAATACCCATGATGTAGAAATAGATAGATTGACTTCTATAACATATATACCTGAAGTTGAAGTCTCACTTCGCTTCTTCTTAAGATCCTCCAAGTATACCTTGCAGTTCCTCTTCCAGTGGAAGCAGGTAGCATCCTTGGCGACCCCTCCTTTAGGCTTCAGTGCCTTGCCTTTGCCCTTGGTTTGGGGCTTTCCCTTACCTTTGGGCTTGCCCTTGCCCTTGTGCTTCTGGAACATCAGAATGGGCTTAACCTTCTTAAGGTTAATCTCAGCAGTTCGTAACATACTAAGTAGCTCGGGCAGTGGCTTGTCAATCTCGTTCATGTTATAGTTGAGAACGAATTGACTATAGCTATCCGACAAGGACTGCAAGATCAAGTCAGTGGCCAGCTCTTGGCCAAGTGGGAACCCCAGCCTTTGTAGGTTCTCTATGTACACAATCATCTTGAGTACATAAGGACCTACAGGAGCCCCGTCTGACATCTTGCACTGAAACAGTGCCTTAGAGATCTCAAATCTCTCATGCCTCGCTTGTCCCTGATATAGTTGGCGAAGATGCTCAACCATATCGTAAGCGCCCATCAACTCGTGTTGCTTCTGAAGCTCAGAGTTCATGGTCGCGAGCATTAGACAGGGCACATCTAATGCGTCATCTTGATGCTTCTTGTAAGCATCTTTGTCTGCTCGCAGGGCATTGGCAAGAGGAGCCTCCGGAATGGGCTGCTCCAGAACGTACAGTTTACGTTCCTGGGTGAGAACTATTCTCAAGTTCCTGTACCAATCCAGGAAATTCGCTCCGTTGAGCTTGTCCTTCTCAAGGACAGATCGCAGGGAGAAGGAATTCGTGTTCGACGTCATGGTTATCTACAACAGAAAATTTGCAGAAATAAATATCATATTCTTTTAAAATCATTTAATTAGGCCTTTAACTAAATGATGCTCCCACTGAATACTATAATTCATGTGGGACAAGATCCACATCATACTAACCCTTGAGTTAGCTTTGGCTAATACGCCCAAGGCTTAGTATGATCGGTAGGTAACGATTACCAATTACATCTCTATGCAACTCTTGTTTATAGGATCAAGATCCATATTTATATTAAAACTCGAGTTAGCTTTGGCTAATACGCCTGAGAGTTAATATAAACGTGATTTTGTCCTACCTTTCCAACTATTGGAAGAATGCCTATAGTTGACTCGATCCAACCGAGTAACTAGGAATACTCAATCTAATTGAGTTTGTATTCACCCATGCGTTGATAGGCGGGACCAAGATTGTCCCTCTGTACCCTACTAAGATAATATGTATTGCTCTGCTTTGGCAGATTCAACAATACATGTGATCGAGGTAGTGATAGGTATCACGGCACGGTTAGGCATTAGAGTTGAGTCGATTGAGATCTAATCTAATCGAAAAGGATGCATCTTGTGCATGACTTAGATCTAATCTAATCGCAAGGGTGCATCATGTGCACGACTTAGATCTAATCTAATCGTAAGGCACTAATTAATTAACTACTTATTAAATATGCATCACATGCACAAGCAATTAATTAATCTATTTGTGATTTAGTCATGGCCCTACTACGATCTTCTCAAGCCAATGAGAAGATCGATTGGTCAACCTAGGGTCAACAGCTTCTCCAAGCTCCTCCCTTTGACCACCTTGTCTCGGAACTCCGTCTCGTGTGGACCCTCCACCGCTCCAATTTGTACATTACAATTTGAAACTCGAGTTACATTCGAGTCTAAATCTAATTTACAACAAGAATATAAGAGAAGGCACGATGCGCAGGTCGCGAATATAATACAACACTCGCAAAAACATAACGGCACGCAGGCCGTATTATGAATTACAACACAATCCAATCATATTGGGTTTTTGGGCCATGACTATCACAAAATTAATATATAATTCAAAATTATATATTTTTCATAATTTTCTGTAATTTTAAAATTAATTTTTACAATTTTACGAATAAAATTTCCCGGCGGACCCGTTTAGCGGTTTCGGGCGCAATCGCGGAACGGATCCCCTTGCGGGGCCAAGGGCAGCGCCCCTACCCACGATCTAACCATCGCGAGGGTTCCTTTGTGATCCAACAGCGCCTAAACCCGCTGTCCCAAAACAATTTGGGCCGAGACATTGTCGTTTCGGAAAAATCTTCCCGGCGGGTTCGTTTTTAGCGATTTCGGGTGCGATCGCGGAGCAAATCCCCTTGCGGGGTTAGGGACAGTACCCCTACCCATGATCTAACCATCGTGAGTTGCTCCTTTGCGATCTAATGGCACCCAAGCCCGCTGTCCCAAACGGATTTGTGGCAAAACGAAGCCGTTTTGGGAAAATCTTTCCGGTAGCCGAAGCCTACAAGTGCCGAGACACTTGTGCTTCGCTTCTACGGAAAAATTTGTAACATCCACTAAGCTTTTAAGATAAGCATATGAATGTGTGATTTTTCCTTAGAAAAATAATAAGAAGTGAGTTGAAGCAAAAAGAAATAAAATGAAATAAAAAGAAGAGGAGGTCAAGGATTGAACCTTGAACCTCTTATATTATAATTTATAGAATTAATTAGTAGAAACCAATTGGGATAGAGAGAAGATATTGATAGTAAGGAAAGGGAATGCATGATAAAGATAGGAGTAAAGATCTAAGAAGAGAAAACAAGAAAAGAGCAAGAGAAAGGCAACTTGCCTTCCTCCCTTTCTCTCTCTTTTCCCTCTCTTGCCGTGACATTAAATGGAGAATGAAGGGGATTCATTCCCCCTTGTTCTCATCATAAATGATGAGAATAAATTAGAAAATAAAATAAATAAAAGAAAATAGAAAATGGGTTAAAGGAGAAGGAAAGCAAAAAAAACTAATTTTGCTACCTCTTCCCCCTTAATATAAAAAAAAGATGATGTAAAGGGAAAATTCTATTTTTCTCTCATTTTCCCTCATCCTCCCTCTCCCTCACCGAACCCTCAGTCCCCTCTCCTCCATCTTCGGCCCCAAGCCAAGGTTTTCTCCTAAGAAAGCCTAAGATACAAAGAGGACTTAGCAAGGGAATCAAGGGAAGGGAACTAGAAGAAGAGGCTACTTCTTCCATCACCACACCTTAGATCCACAAGCGAAAAGGATGTAAGCTTCCCCTCACCTGTGGTACAAGGCATTTTATGTGCTTTTCGGATTTTATGAGGATTAGAAAACCTAGAATAGAAGTTAAGAAAAATTCGGCCAAAGAAGAGCTTTCAAATCTAGGAAGGTTTAAACAAGTCCTCATTTCATGATATTTTTCTATGCTATGTAGGAAGGTTTTCCTTCATGTTTTTATACCTATATGATGCTTGGTCAGAGGAGTACCTAACCCTAGAATTTCGGGCAAAAATATTTTAAAGAGGTTAGGGAAATCATTGTTTAACCAAACTAGTACAAGATTCCCTCCATGAATTACTAAGGGTCTTTTATTGGTTTTTCTTGCTTGAAAGTTACTTGGATCCAAAAGAAATCCACTCATATGTTTCGGCCAAGAAAAGAGCTTAGGGTTAGGAAGACCTTTAAATTTAAGTAACCATGTTTATATGATAGAATATAGAGTTCTCTTAAAGAATTGCATGTTGAATATTGCTAGAAATTCATGAACGCTTCATAAAGCTAAACAAAATTTTAACATGCTCAAGACCTCTGTGATATTAAGATATGAAAGTTGTTTAATGATCTCATTCTTAATTAGGGTATAGAGAATTTAGTTACATGATATATGACATGTAAGATCACAAGGGTCCTAGCTTGTTTAGGAACCAAATTTGTATATGATATTCTTAGTAATTTTTGCCATGAAACTTACTTAGGTTTTCTATGCTTTAGGCCACTTAAAACCTAGTTTAGAGATTGGTAGGTTTCAGCCATGAGGAAAAATAAAAGAAAAAGGAAAGAAACCTAGGAAGACTAAGACACAATTCACATGTATGTTTATTATGCTTGTCTTTATACATGCTATGAAACTTGTATGACTTCCTATGCTTTTAGGCTATTTGAAGCAAATTTAAACACTGATAAGTCTCGGCCAAGTAGGGTTTAAATGACCTAGAGGCCTTAGAATTGAAACCAATTGTGTTAAAAATGCTTCTTATGGAAATATGATAATATGTTGATTGTGTCACATGCTTGTATAATTTTTTCCATGACCTAAATGGACCATTGTATGTTTCGGCCATGAAGGGATAGATGACCTAGAAACCCTAGAACAAAAATTAAATATGCTCATGTCACTCTACATGAAATATGATAAGTAGAAAGCCAAAGTTCTCATGCTATATGTTGTTTAATGACCTAAAATGAGGCTAGGGTAAGTTTCGGCCATACCCATTGTATGATGCCTTATTATGAATTTATACGTGATGTTAGTTCAAGTTCACATGCTTGTATGCTTGCTTTTAACCCTAATGAATACTTGTTAAATTTCGGCCATGACATATGTTAAGGGCTTGAAGAACTTAGGAACTAGCTCAAATATGCTTACTATGTTACTTGGAAAAAAATGCTATAAATATGGTTTAAGGTTTCCATGCTTTCATGACATTTGGGACCTTGTTTCACACCTGATAGGGTTCGGCCACATGAAGTTTAGGGACTTGGAGAACTTAGAAACCAAGTTAATCATGCTTATAATGCTTCCTATGAAATTGATGTGATGATAATTTAGGTTCCACATGCTTGGAGGTTGTTTTTACCTAAATTGAGATCTAAGGGGGGGTTCGGCCATGATAAGAACCCAAGGGATTAGGAAGCTTAGAACCCAAGCTAACTATGTTACCATGTTTCTTATGATAGTATAATCACATGATACACCCTTATGCTTAAACATGTAAGCTTGTGATTTATACTTTCCATGATATGCTATGTGGATAGAAATATGCATGCTTTGATGATATGCTATGTGCTTAAAATATGCATGCTTTTATGATATGCTATGTGGATAGAAATATGCATGCTTTGATGATATGCTATGTGCTTAAAATATGCATGCTTTCATGATATGCTATGTGGATAGGAATATGCATGCTTTGATGATATGCTATGTGCTTAAAATATGCATGCTTTCATGATATGCTATGTGGATAGAAATATGCATGCTTTGATGATATGCTATGTGCCTAAAATATGCATGCTCTCATGATATGCTATGTGGTGAAAATATGCATGCTTTTAGGACATGATGTATGCCTAAGTGATGCATACTTTTTATGACATGATGTATGTCTAAGTGATGCATACTTTTTATGACATGATGTATGCCTAAGTGATGCATACCATTTATGATATGATGTATGCCTAAGTGATGCATACTTTTATGACATAATGTATGCCTAAGTGATGCATACTTCTATGATATGCTATGTGACTAAATGATGCATTTTTATACATGCTACTTTACTTTGTAAGGCTTGTACCAAGGGTGGGCTCCTAATCAGCCCCTAGGCCTTTGGCTGTGTGATCCAGGCTAGTAAAAACAAAGGGATGGGCTCCTTAGTACGCCCCTAGGTCTATGGCTGTGTGATCCGGACCTAGTTCCTAGTATGATTCAAGACTTGCTACCTTGGATATACTTAGGAAGCGCGCATATCTACGTGATTTATCTATGTGTGGTACAAGCCGGGGCCCTGATTATGTTGATATTATGTTCAAATATATATGTAAGAAGAAATGGTTTTAAAGATCATGAAACATACACATGTTTTTCGGATACATGTTTTCAAAATCATATTGCATATACCTTATGATCATGTTGTGATGATGCTATGATTTATGATATGCTATGATTAGATATGATTATGTTATGTTTCATGCTATGCTTTAAGAGCTTGATATGCCATGCCACCTTATGATGATACTATGATATGCCATGATTAGATATGATTATGTTATGTTTCATGCTATGCTTTAAGAGATGATATGCCATGACTAGTTATGATTTTGTTATGTTGCATGATATGCTTAAAGAGTATGATATGTTATGCCATGACTAGTTGAGATCATGTTATGTTGAGACATTCTTTGATCATGTGATGATTTTCGGTTTTAGTGAGTAGGAAAGGAACTTACTGAGCCATGAGTGCTCATAGCTTACTTTCCTTGTACCACAGATAAAGGAAAAAGCTGGATGAGCTAAAGGAGCAGCAGGAGAGGCCAGGAGATATGTGTGGCAGTGGCGAGGCAACCAAATAAGAACCTGCTTTAAAAACTTTTAAAGAACTATACTTTGGTATCATGAATTGTAGTACCGTATGTGTGACTTGATGCTATGTTTCTACTAATTTTTGATATCATGTTATTGATGCCATGATAGTGTAGTTCAGATTTGATGAAAAGAAAAACAAAAGAAAAGTTTTTATTAAACTAAGAAATTTTTTTTAAGTCTTCCGCTGTTTTAAAAAGAAAAATTTGTACATGGAGTATCGTAGCCCCGTCCCTTAGGGTTAGCAGGGAGGGCGGGCGTTACACCAACATCACCTTGTGACTACTAATTATGACTCATCACAATTTGTGACATTGTCCTTCTATTCTAGACACCTAGATTTATCAATGTGAGGCATAGACCGTGTCATCCTCTAATCAATCTAAATCTTGAACTCCAAGTAGACTCACTCGATCAAATGAGCTCAACATCTCATGTTGACTCATTTGGGCATGGTCATGCACTTCGTGGTCTAACTCTATCAAGAATATCGATGTCACTCCCGTCATATGGGAGGGATAGATCCCATCTACATCACTCACATCCCTCTGCATAATTCGTTATATACCCAGTAATCGCCTTTATAGTCCACCCAATTACGGGTGACGTTTGACGAAACCAAAGTACATAACTCCTTATGTAGGGAACCATGGTGACTTCAGGTCTAAGGACCAATAGTCATACTAATAGTCACATGAGAAAGTATATGACACTCATATAACGATCCATGATACTTTCTCATGGCGGGTCATTCAGTATACATTCTCCAATGCATACCCATGTGTCAACTTGATATCTCCATATCCATGACTTGTGAGATCAAGTCATCGAGTTGACCTACATGCTAGTCTTATTGCATTAACATTGTCCCTGAATGTTAATACTCGACTAGGAATGATTAAGAGTAGTGTTCCCTATATCATCTCACTATCGGTTCAACTAACCGATTGATATAGGTGAGAACCATCTACTCAAGGACATTATTATACTTAGTTTATTTGGCACCAATACAAGTAAGTATAATAACCAATATCCAAATGCCTTTATTTATATAGAATATGATACAATAAGTCCAAAATACAATCATCAAATGATTGGCTCTAGGGCTCTAGCTAACACTCCTTGGGGTCGGCCCCTAGCTCTTTATCATGCTAAGGTCGGCCACATATTGCTTGTGGTTCTTTTAAGTGGACAGATACAAGAAGGAGGAGAAGGAGAAGAAGAAGAAGAAGAAGGAGGAGGAGGAGGAGGCATCTAATTCTAGTCTCTTGCTTGTGCTCTCTCATAATGGTTGGATCTCTCCCCTTCCCTTTCCCTTGCTCTCTTTGATTCCTAAATTGGTGGTGGTGGCCGGATTTTAGAGGAGGAAAAAGAAAGCTCTTTGGGTGATGTTCATCTTAGAGGATCGTCACCCACACGACGTCCAAGGAGAGGCGAGGAATACGGCAGAAGATCTCGAGGTCATTAGCATACAAAGAGAAGGTATAATTAACAATTATTTTCCGCATCATACTAGTTATTTCTTTTTGTAAGAATTCCAAACACAAGAGGCATTAGATATAGTTTTTCGAATTTATTTTTTGAGTTTGTGTTTTCTTTGTTTTTCGAATTTGTGATTCGATTGTTCTTTTTGATTAACCTAGAGTTATTTAAGGAAATTAAATATTAGCTTTCCTTAAAAGGCTTTGTCTAGGTGTGGTGGTTGCTTCCATATCCAAGAAGGCCATGTGCCTCGCCATGCAGTCCTGGAAGCCAATTTTGGAAATTAATATTTAATGAAATTTATAATGTAGGTGGATTTGAATCAATAGTGTTAAGTTCCGCTTGTGATTCAAATCTAAACCATTAAGAACAGATAAGTTAAATTTGGAATCAATGATGTTAAGTTCCATCTGCGATTCCTAATTTAACTTCTAAAGAACACAATAGGTTATTTAAGGAAAGGTTCGACACTTGTACAAAATTTTTGTACAGTGGAACCGGTACGTTTTCCTAGGACTTGTTAGTTAGAGCCCTAGAGCCAATCATTTGATGATTGTTGTATGAACTCATTGTATCATATTCTTATGTATATAAAGGCATTTGTTTATGGTTATTATGCTTACTTGTATTGGTGTCAAATAACTAAGTATAATAGCATCCTTGAGTAGAAGGTTCTTACCTATATCAATCGATTGGTTGAATCGATAGTGAGATGATATAGAGAACACTACTCTTAATCATTCCTAGTCAAGTATTAACATTCAGGGACAATGTTAATGCGACGAGACTAGCATGTAAGTCAACTCGATGACTTCATCTCACAAGTCATGGATATGGAGATATCAAGTTGACACATGGGTATGCATTGGAGAATGTATACTGAATGACCCGTCATGAGAAAGTATCATGGATCGTTATATGAGTGTCATATACTTTCTCATGTGGCTATTAGTATGACCATTAGTCCTTGGACCTGAAGTCACCATGGCTCCCTGCATAAGGAGTTACATACTTTGGCTTCGTCAAACGTCACCCGTAACTAGGTGGACTATAAAGGCGATTACTGGGTATGTAACAAATTATGTGGATGGATGTTAGTGATGTAGATGGGATCTTTCCCTCCTATATGAAGGGAGTGACATCATTATTCTTGATAGAGTGAGACCACTAAGTTCATGGTCATGCCCAAATGAGTCAATATGAGATGTTGAGCTCATTTGATTGAGTGAGTCTACTTGGGATTCAAGATTTAGATTGATTAGAGGATGACACGGTCTATGCCTCACATTGATCAATCTAGATGTCAAGGATAAAAGGACGCTTGTCATATATTGTGAAGAGTCACAATTAGTAGTCGCAAGGTGATGTTGGATCTCAACATTCTTATAACTTGGGTAGAAATGATGTGTTGCTAGATACCGCTCATTACTTATGCTTCTAAATGGGTTTAGGAGCATTGCCAATATTATAAGAACCTATAGGGTCACACACAAAGGGCAATTAGATGGAGATTAGGTTCATTTGACGAACCTAAAAGAGTAGGTCCATGTGATGAACCAAATTGGATTAAGAGTAATCCAAATTAGGCTAATTGAGTTGGACTCAATTTGATTCATGTGTTAGATGAGTCTAATTTGGACTTAGACTCATTGAGTCAATTTAATTCAATGAATAGAGATTCATTAAATTAAAATTGACTTGAACCAATGGTTAGATTTGATCAACCATGGGAGAGAAATGGTCAAGTTTGACTTGACTTGAGAGGAAGATGAAAGGTCAAGTTTGACTTGACCATTGCCACCTCATTTGTGAGTTGACATTAAATGAGCTAATGATGATGTGCCACATCATCAAGATTAGCACATGTGTGTGCCACATCATGAGGGAGATCAAGAGTTGTGACTCTTGATATCCCATGTAGTATAAAAACTCCTCCTTTAGTGGTCGGCCACATTCAAGGGTGTTGAATGTGTTTGTGTGCTTAGGATAACTCCCATCTTCTTCCTCCTCTCATCTTCTTCTCCCTCTCTTCCTCCTTGCCGTGACCTTCAAAGGTGCTAGCACACCTTTTGTTTGGTTTCTCCATCTCTTGCTTGTGTGGATACACATAGAGGAGTATCTACTTTGATACTCTCGGGATCCGGCGAACCTTGGACGAGCGGGATTAGCGAAGGGCATCGCATCAAGGGTCGCTCTTCTCCTTTGTAGATCTAGTTTAGATCTAGGCTAGAAACTCGTACTCAAAGTTTTACATAAATTTATTTCTTCGTACGGATCCGGTGGCGGGGTTTCGGGGTTTCCGCAACGTAAAAAGCGATTTTTGCGGCCCGAAAAATCCAATAGTTGTATCAGAGCCACGTGCGAAGTGCGTATGAGTTTTTGTTTGTATTTTTATAAAAAATATCAGTTCTGTAATATTCTGTAAATTTACTATTTTTATAGATTTTATGGGTATTTTTCTTGTAGAAGCGAAGCACAAGAGTTTAGACACTTGTAGGCTTTGACTACCGAGAAAATTTTTCCAAAACGGCAAGGTTTCGCCCCAAATCGTTTTTGGACAGCGGGCTAAGGCACTGTAGGATCGCTTAGGAACACTCGCGATGGTTATATCACGGGTAGGGGTGCTGCCCCTAACCCCGCAAGGGGCTTCGTTCCGCGATTGCGCCCGAAAATCGCTAAACGGGACTGCCGGGAATTTTTACTCATAAATCGTAAAAATATTAGACAAAATTATAGAAATTTATGGAAATTACATAATTTATAATTGTGTATCTTTTTTGTGATGGTCATGGCCCAAAAGACCCTAATTTGATTGGAAATTGTGTTGTAATTCATAATACGGCCTGCGTGCCGTCATGTGATTGTGCGTGTTGTATATTTGATATGCGACCTGCGCGTCGTGCCTTTCTATTTATTTATTCCAGTTGTAAATAGTTTAGACTCGAATGTAACTCGAGTTTCACCTTTTTTAATGTACAAAATGAGGCGGTGGAAGGTTCACTCGAGACGGAGTTACGAGGAGGGTGTGAGCAACACAAGGTGGTCAAAGGAAGGAGCTTGAGAAGCTGTTGACCTTAGGTTGACCATCCGATATTCTCATTGGCTTGAGAAGATCGTAATAGGGTCATGACTAATCACAAAATTAATTAATTGCTTGTGTGTGTATATGTGATGCATGCTAGATTAGTAATTAATTAGTGCCTTAACGATTAGATTAGATCTAAGTCGCGCACATGATGCACCTCCATGATTAGATTAGATCTAAATCGAGTATATGATATGCATCGTCGATTAGATTAGATCTCAATCGTGTCAACTCAAAAATGCCTACCATGCCGTGATACCTATCACTACCTCGATCACATGTTGTTGTTGAATCTGCCAAAGCAGAGCAACACATATTATCTTGGTAGGGTACGGAGGGACAATCTTGGTCCCGCCTATCAACGCATGGGTGACTAAAAACTCAATTAGATTGAGTACAACTAGTTAAATCAAGTTTAACTATAGGCATTTATCCAATAGTTGGAAGATAGGACAAAATCACGTTTATATTAACTCTTAGGCGTAGTAGCCAAAGCAAACTCGAGTTTTAATATAAATGCGGATCTTGATCCTATAAACAAGAGTTGCATAGAGATGTAATTGGTAATTAGTTACCTACCGATCATACTAAGTCTTGGGCGATTTAGCCAAAGCTAACTCAGGGCATAGTATGATGTGGATCTTGTCCCACATGAATTGTAGAATTCAGTGGGAGCATCATTTAATTAAAGGCCTAATTAGATGATTAATAGAATATGATATTTATTTTCTGCATTTTTCTGTTATAGATAACCATGACGTCAAATACAAACTCTTTCTCCCTGCGTTTCGTTCTTGAGAAGGACAAGCTCAACGGAGCTAATTTCCTAGACTGGTACAGGAACCTGAGAATCGTTCTCAAAAAGGAACGAAAATTGTACATCCTGGAGCAGCCCATTCCTGAGGCACCTCTTGCCACTGCCACGCGAGCTGATCGTGATGCTTACAAGAAGCATCAAGATGATGCATTAGATGTGTCATGTCTTATGCTCGGGACCATGAACTTTGAACTTCAGAAGCAACACGAGTTGATGGGCGCTTATGATATGGTTGAACATCTTCTTCAACTATATCAAGGACAAGTGAGGCACGAGAGATTCGAGATTTCTAAGGCACTGTTTCAGTGCAAGATGCAAGAAGCAAGATGGGTCTCCCGTAGGCCCATATGTACTCAAAATGATTGGGTACATAGAAAACCTACAGAGATTGGTGTTGGGAATTTTGGGCCTCAAAAACCACTTTTTCGCGTTGCGGAAACCCCGATTCCCATGCCACCGGATCCGTGCGAAGTAAAATTTTTGAAAAACATTACGAGTACGAGTTTCTTATGCTAGTTCTAAACTAGATCTACAAGGAAAAAGATTTTTACCCTTGATGCAAAGCCCTTCGCGTATCCCACTCTTCCAAGTGATGCCGGATCTCGAGGTTGTCAAGTGTACAACCCTCTAGAAGTATCCACACAAACAAATAGGTGGAGAAAACTAAACAAAGGTGTGCTAGCACCCTTGATCAGTTACGGCAAGGAGGAGGAGAGGGAGAGAAGAAATCTTGAGAGGAAGAAGAAGGAAGTTACTCACCAAAATGAAAACTCCCAAGAAGCATAAGTGGCCGGCCAAAAAATAAAGCTTTTAAACCTCCATGGGATACCAAGAGTCACAACTCTTGGTCTCCCTCATGAGGTGGCATACACATATGCTAGAATTGATGATGTGGTACATCCTTATTGGCCCACTCTTTGCCAACTCACCAATGAGGTGGCAAATGGTCAAGTCAAACTTGACCCGTCATCTTCCTCTCAAGTCAAGTCAAACTTGACTTCATTACTCCCATGGTTGACTAAATCCAACCATTTGATTGAAGCCATTTTAATATAATGAATCTAATTCATTTAATTATATTGATTCAATGAGTCATAATCTAAATTAGACTCATTGAATACATGAATCAAATTGAGTCCAACTCAATTAGCTCAATTAGGATTACTCTTAATCCAATTTGATTCATCACATGAATCTAATCCTCTTGGTTCATCATATGATCCTAATCTCCATCTAATTGTCCTTTGTGTGTGACCCTATAGGTTCTTATAACATTAGCAATGCTCCTAAACCCATTTAGAAGCATAAGTAATGAGCGGTATCTAGCAACACATCATTACTACCCAAGTTATAAGAATGTTGAGATCCAACATCACCTCGTGACTACTAATTGTGACTCCTCACAATATATGACATTGTCCTTCTATCATAGACATCTAGATTGATCAATGTAAGGCATAGACTGTGTCATCCTCTAATCAATCTAAATCTTGAACTCCAAGTAGACTCACTCAATCAAATGAGCTCAATATCTCATATTGACTCATTTGGGCATGGCCATGCACTTTGTGGTCTCACTCTATCAAAAATATCGATGTCGCTCCCGTCATATAGGAGGGATAGATCCCATCTACATCACTCACATCCCTCTGCATAATTCGTTACATACCCAGTAATCGCCTTTATAGTCCACCCAATTACGGGTGACGTTTGACGAAGCCAAAGTACGTAACTCCTTATGTAGGGATCCATGGTGACTTCAGGTCCAAGGACTAGTAGTCATACTAATAGCCACATGAGAAAGTATATGACACTCATATAACGATCCATGATACTTTCTCATGACGGGTCATTCAGTATACATTCTCCAATGCATACCCATGTGTCAACTTGATATCTCTATATCCATGACTTGTGAGATCAAGTCATCGAGTTGACCTACATGCTAGTCTCATCGTATTAACATTGTCCCTGAATGTTAATACTCGACAAGGAATGATTAAGAGTAGTGTTCCCTATATCATCTCACTATTGGTTCAACTAACCGATTGATATAGGTAAGAACCCTCTACTCAAGGACGATATTATACTTAGTTTATTTGGCACCAATACAAGTAAGCATAATAATCAAAACAAATGCCTTTATTAATATACAAGAATATGATACAATGAGTCTATACAACAATCATCAAATGATTGGCTCTAGGGCTCTAACTAACAATCTCCCACTAGCACTAGTGTCAATCAGTGTAGGCTTTAAGCCCCAATGACCTAGTGTGACCATCATGCTTCCTCTGTGACAAAGCCTTTGTCAAGGGATCTGCGATGTTAGCCTCTGCAGGTACTCTGCAAATCTTCACATCTCCTCTCTCGATAATCTCTCGAATGAGATGGAAGCGCCGTAGTATGTGTTTGGTCCGCTGGTGTGAACGAGGTTCCTTCGCCTGTGCTATAGCTCCATTGTTTTCACAATAGAGCTCAATAGGGTCAGCGATCCTAGGAACCACCCCAAGTTCAGTGATGAACTTGCGGATCCAAACTGCCTCTGATGCAGTAATATACTCGGCCTCTGTCGTAGAATCAGCTACTGTGTCCTGCTTCGAACTCTTCCAGCTCACAACACCACCATTTATGCAAAACACGAAGCCTGACAGCGATCGATAATCATCCTGGTCGGTCTGGAAGCTAGCATCACTGTAACCCATTACAGCTAGCTCATCATTGCCTCCATATATCAAGAAATATTCTTTAGTCCTTCTCAAGTACTTAAGAATATTCTTGACCGCTATCTAGTGACTTTCACCTGGATCTGACTGGTATCTGCTCGTCATGCTCAAAGCATACGAGACATCAGGTTGAGTACATAGCATGGCGTATATGATAGATCCTATGGCTGAGGCATAAGGGATCTGATCCATGCGGTCTCTCTCCTCTCTAGAAGAGGGACCTTGAGTCTTCAAAAGACTCACGCCATGTGACATCGGTAGAAATCCCTTCTTGGAGTTCTGTATGGCAAACCGTAGGAGTACCTTGTCAATATATGTACTCTGACTTAGGCCAAGAAATCTCTTAGATCTATCTCTATAGATCTGTATGCCTAGAATGCGAGATGCTTCACCTAAGTCCTTCATTGAGAAACAACTCCCTAGCCAAGTCTTGACAGACTGAAGTAAAGGGATGTCTTTCCCAATGAGTAGTATGTCATCCATATACTATGTGAGGAAGACAACTATATCCCCTACAACCTTCTTGTAGACACAAGATTCATATTTATTCTTGATGAAGCCAAACTGTTTGATTGCATCATCGAATCGAAGATTCTAGCTCCGAGAAGCTTGCGTTAGTCCATAAATGAACCTATGCAGCTTGCATACTCTGCCAGTATGCTGTGGATCTACAAAAACCCTCAGGTTGTGTCATGTACACATCCTCGAGCAGGTTTCCATTCAGAAACGCGGTTTTGACATCCATCTGCCATATCTCATAGTCATGGTATGCTGCAATAGCAAGCATGATCCGAATGGACTTAAACATCACTACTAGAGAAAAGGTTTCATCATAGTCAATACCATGAATTTACTTGAAACCTTTAGCTACCAAGCGACCCTTATAGATAAGTCCATCCATGTTAGTCTTTCTCTTAAAGACTCACTTACACCCAATTGGTTTTACCCCTTCAGGTGGATCAACCAAAGTCCATACTTGGTTGGTGTACATGGATTCCATCCCGGATCTCATGGCCTCTAGCCATTTCTCAGAATCTGGTCTCATCACATCTTCCTGATAGGTGGTAGGCTCATCCTCTATGAGCACAACGTCATCTTGGTTAGACAAGAGAAATGAGTATCTCTCAGGCTGACGACGTACCCTATCAGACCTGCGAAGAGGTATGTCTACTTGAACTGGTTGTTGTTCCTCAACTCTTTGTGGAACAACATCATCCACAACACTTTGTGGTTCCAGGTCAACTTCCATCGAGGCTTCAGTGCTATGGTCCACATCTTGAACTTCTTCAAGATCGAACGTACTCCCACTAGTCTTTCTAGAAACAAAGTCCCTTTCTAGAAAGACCCCAGTCTTTGCCACAACTACCTTGTGCTAATTGGGAATGTAGAAGTAATATTCCTTAGTTTCCTTGGGATATCCAATAAAGTAGCACTTGTCAGATTTTGGTCCAAATTTATCTGAGACTTGACGTCGAACGTAAGCCTCACAACCCCAAATCCTCATAAAAGACACCTAGGCATCTCTCCCAGTCCATATCCTATATGGTGTCTTTATCACGGCCTTGGATGGAACTCGGTTGAGTATAAAAGCTGTCATGTCTAGAGCATAGCCCCAAAGAAATGTAGGAAGATCTTTGTGACTCATCATAGACTGTACCATATCTAATAGGGTGTGATTCCTCCTTTCGGATACACCATTCCACTGTGGTGTTCCAGGAGGAGTGAGTTGGGATAGAATCCCACACTCAGCTAGGTAGTCACAAAACTCATGACTATGGTATTCTCCACCTCGATCTGATTGAAGTATCTTAATACTCTTGCCAAGCTGGTTCTGTACTTCATTCTTGAATTCTTTGAACTTTTCAAAAGATTCAGACTTATGTGTCATCAAGTACACATAACCATATCTACTGAAGTCATCAGTAAATGTGATGAAGTACCTATAACCGCCTCTAGCCGCGACATTGAAAGGGCCACATACATCACTATGTATAAGTCCTAACAAATCAATAGCTCTTTCACTGTGCCCACTAAAGGGTGTCTTGGTCATCTTGCCTAGTAGGCATGACTCGCACGTCTCATAAGATTCAAAATCAAATGAGTCCAGCAAACCATCCTTATGGAGCTGGGATAAGCGCTTGTCATTTATATGACCTAAGCGACAGTGCCAGAGATAGGTTTGGTTCAGGTCATTTGACTTGAACCTCTTGGTATTTATGTTATAAATAGGGCTTTCAAGATCTAGAATATAGAGTCCGTTTATCAGAGGTGCACAACAATAGAACATATCGTTTAAATAGACGGAACAACATTTGTTCTTTATTGTAAACGAGAAACCTTTCTTGTCCAAACAAGAAAATGAAATTATGTTCTTAGTTAAAGCAGGCACATAACAACAATCATCCAACTCTAGTACAAGCCCAGAGGGTAGAAATAGAAAATAAGTCCCTACAGCAATAGCAGCAACCCGTGCTCCATTGCCTACGCGTAGGTCCACCTCGCCCTTTGCCAATGCCCTGCTATTTCTCAACGCCTGGACATTAGTACAAATGTGAGAAACACATCCGGTATCTAATACCCATGATGAAGAAATAGATAGATTGACTTCTATAACATATATACCTGAAGTGGAAGTCTCACTCCTCTTCTTCTTAAGATCTTCCAGGTACACTTTACAGTTCCTCTTCCAGTACCCGGTCTGACCGCAGTGGAAGCAGGTAGCATCCTTGGTAACCCTTCCTTTAGGCTTCAGTGCCTTGCCTTTGACCTTGGCTTGGGACTTTCCTTTACCTTTGGGCTTGCCCTTTCCCTTGTGTTTCTGAACCATCAGAACAGAGTGGGGCTTAACCTTCTTAACGTTCAGCTCAGCAGTTCTTAACATGCTAAGCAGCTCGGGCAGTGGCTTGTCAATTTCGTTCATGTTGTAGTTTAGAACGAATTGACTATATCTATCCGGCAAGGATTGCAAGATCAGGTCAGTGGCCAGCTCTTGGCCAAGCAGGAATCCCAACCTCTGTAGGTTTTCTATGTACCCAATCATTTTGAGTACATATGGGCCTACGGGAGCCCCATCTGACATCTTGCACTGAAATAGTGCCCTTGAGATCTCAAATCTCTCGTGTCGCGCTTGTCCTTGATACAGTTGACGAAGATGTTCAACCATATCGTAAGCGCCCATCAACTCGTGTTGCTTCTGAAGCTCAGAATTCATGGTCACGAGCATTAGACAGGACACATCTAATGCGTCATCTTGATGCTTCTTATAAGCATCTTTGTCAGCTCGCGTGGCATTGGCAGGAGGAGCCTCCGGAATGGGCTACTCCAGTACGTACAGTTTATGTTCTTGGGTGAGAATTATTCTCAGAGTCCTGTACCAGTCCAGGAAATTTGCTCCATTGAGCTTGTCCTTGTCAAGGACAGAACGCAGAGAGAAGGTGTTTGTGTTTGACGTCATGGTTATCTACAACAGAAAAATGCAGAAAATAAATATCATATTCTTTTAATCATTTAATTAGACCTTTAACTAAATGATGCTCCCACTGAATTCTATAACTTATGTGGGACAAGATCCACATCATACTAACCCTTGAGTTAGTTTTGGCTAAAATGCCCAAGACTTAGTATGATTGGTAGGTAACAATTTACCAATTACATCTCTATGCAACTCTTGTTTATAGGATCAAGAACCGCATTTATATTAAAACTTGAGTTAGATTTGGCTAATACACCCAAGAATTAATATAAATGTGATTTTGACCTATCTACCAACCATTGGAAAATGTCTATAGTTAAACTCGATCCAATTGAGTTAACTAGTTACTCAATCTAATTGAGTTATACTCACCCATGCGTTGATAAGTGGGACCAAGATTGTCCCTCCGTACCCTACCAAGATAATATGTGTTGCTTTGCTTTGGCAGATTCAACAACATGTGATCGAGGTAGTGATAGGTATCACGACACGGTAGGCATTTGAGTTGACGCGATTGAGATCTAATCTAATCGAGAGGGTGCATCTTGTACACGATTTAGATCTAATCTAATCGCTAGGCACTAATTAATTACTAATTATGCATCACATACACCCAAGTAATTAATTAAATTATTTGTGATTAGTCATGGCCATACTACGATCTTCTCAAGCCAATGAGAAGGTCGGATGGTCAACCTAGGGTCAACAGCTTCTCAAGCTCCTCCCTTTGACCACCTTGTGTTGCTCGCGCCCTCCTCGTAACTCCGTCTCGAGTAGACCTTCCACTGCTCCAATTGTAACACCCATAGAGTACTTAGCAAGATTTTAGACATTTTTTCTATCATGAATAAAAATAGGCCTTATGTGTAAATTTACAAAAATAATAAAATAAAATAGAACCAAAAAGAGATGACCACGGCTTGAACCTTGGATCTCTTACTAGATATATGTATGTGTTAACCAAGAGACCAAGAGAAGTTATTGTTAAAGAGAGAAGTGACAATATAGTTAAGAGTAAGAAAAGAGTTTTTTTCATTGAGAAAGAGAAGTTAGAGTTGCCTTCTCTCTCTCAAAAGAAAAGAGGATTCTTGCTTCCTCTTTTCATTAAGGAGAAGTAAAAGAAAGGAGAAGGAAAAGTACATTTTCCCTTCCTCCTCTCATGATGAATAAAAGGGGAAATTAAAGAAGAAAACTCATTTTCTCCTCTTCCTCCTCCCTCCTCCTCCTCACCGTGACCAAGAGCCCCTCCTCACCTCTCCTTGCCGAAATCCAAAAACAAAGGAGGACTCCTCTCTAGGAAGGCTCCACAAGCAAGATATTTCTCCTTAAGTAAATCAAATAAGGAAGTAAGTATTCCCTCACCTGTGGTACAAGTCGCTTACGATATTTTCGAAAGATTTGAACTCTTGAAAATAAAAAAATGAAAAGAGAAGAAACCATGCTCATGGATCTTAGTTGGTTATGATATGAATTTAGTTTAAAGATTTATGTTGTATGTTGTTTAAGCTTGATATTCTTATTAATATGTTTATTGACCTTCTTTTAATAAGGTTCGGCCATGATGAAGTTTTAGGGTTCATGAACCTTGAAACCTAATTTAACATGCTCATGGATTTCTTTATGATATGTTATGAAATTAGCTAGAGATTCATGTTGATATGTTGCTTAGAAGTTTATTTCTTGCTTGAGGAAGTTTCGGCCATGATGAATTTTTAGGGTTCATGAAGCTTGAAACCTAATTTAACATGCTCATGGATTTCTTTATGATATGTTATGAAATTAGCTAGAGATTCATGTTTATATGTTGCTTAAAAGTTTATTTCTTGCTTGAGGAAGTTTCGGCCATGATGAATTTTTAGGGTTCATGAAGCTCAAAACCTAAGTTAGTATGCTCATAGACTTCCTTATGATATGTTATGAAATTAGCTAGGTATTCATGTTTATATGTTGCTTAGAAGTTTATTTCTTGCTTGAGGAAGTTTCGGCCATGATGAATTTTTAGGGTTCATGAAGCTCAAAACCTAAGTTAGTATGCTCATAGACTTCTTTATGATATGTTATGAAATTAGCTAGAGATTCATGCTTATATGTTGCTTAGAAGTTTATTTCTTGCTTGATGAAGTTTCGGCCATGATGAATTTTTAGGGTTCATGAAGCTCAAAACCTAAGTTAGTATGCTCATAGACTTCCTTATGATATGTTATGAAATTAGCTAGGTATTCATGTTCATATGTTGCTTAGAAGTTTATTTCTCACTTGATGAAGTTTCAGCCATGATGAATTTTTAGGGTTCATGAAGCTCCAAACCTAATTTAGTATGCTCATAGACTTCTTTATGATATATGATGGAATTAGCTAGGTGTTCATGTTTACATGTTGCTTAGAAGTTTATTTCTTGGTTTATGAAGTTTCGGCCATGATAGAGTTTTAGGATTTCATAAAGCTCAAAACCTAATTTAGCATGCTCATAGACTTCTTTATGATGTGTTATTAAATTGGCTAGGTATTCATGTTCATATGTTGCTTAGGAGTTTACTTCTTGTTGTATAATGTTTCGGCCAAGATGAGGTTTTAGGGTTCATGAAGCTCAAAACCTAATTTAGTATGCCCATAGACTTCTTATGATATGTTATGAAATTAGCTAAGTATTCATGTTGTATGTTGCTTAGAAGTTATTTTCTTTTTATGAACTCGCGGCCATAACTATAATTTAGGGTTCAAGAAAGTTTGAACTTAAACTTAGCAAGCTCATGGATTCCCCTTATGATATGATATGAAGGTAGTTTGTTATTTTTATGCTTATGTAGAACTTAGTCCCATGCTCTTAAAGGTTCGGCCACAACTAAGTTAAAAGGGCTAGGAAGCTTAGAACCGACTACCTATGCTCATGATATTCTTTATAGTTTATGACATGAATTTGATTTAAGGTTCACATGCTTATATGTAGTTGTAGCCTAAAACTTAGCATGGT
Source organism: Zingiber officinale (assembly GCF_018446385.1). NCBI lineage: Eukaryota > Viridiplantae > Streptophyta > Magnoliopsida > Zingiberales > Zingiberaceae > Zingiber > Zingiber officinale. The sequence goes on along the minus strand of NC_055988.1, from coordinate 67,144,971 downwards.
GACTCTCGGCCACCGTATGAAACTAGGGTTAGAGACCCAATTATGACTTTGCTAGATGTCTCACATACTAGAATACGAACTAGGAGATGCTAGTAAATATTTTCCATGAATGATTATGGTTGCCTACGATGATTTATATACTTAATTAAGGATGCTCATGAATTATGCATGATGATGACTTTTATGATATGTTTTATGCTTAAGTATGCATGCTTTATGACAAGACAAGTAGCATGTTCATTTATGTATGTTTATGAATTATGCATGAAATGATTCTTATGATGACTATGTACTCAAGCATGTATGATTTCAAATATGTTGCATGCTCATTTATGTAAGCTTATGAACCAAGCATGATAATGGTTTTATATGATGGCTATGTGCCCAAGAATGTATGCCTTATGATATGATAAGAAAATGGCAAAGAGTTGCTTCCCTTAAGTTGGGATTAAGAGCACTCTTCATGTTAAGACAAGAGCATGACATCTATGATGATATGATATGACAGTTATGATGATATGATATGCATGACATGTACTTTACTTTGTATGGCTTGTACCAAGGGTGGGCTCCATAAGCGCCCCTAGACCGACGGACTATGAATGGGTCTAGTAAAAAGGGATGGGCTCCTTAGTACGCCCCTAGGCCGACGGACTATGAACGGGTCTAGATCCCTAGTAGGTTCGGGGCTAGCTACCCTATCCTAGGGATTGCGCGCATTTATGTATGTATGTGGTACAAGCCGGGCCCTCATGATGATGATATTATGTTTAAGTATTAAAAGATATGTTTAAAGACATCTTGCACTCGACATGGCATATGTTTTAAAAAGGACATTTTGCATAATGCACCCATTCATATATGATATGTTTCTTTTATGTTTCATATAACCTGATGATATGTTATGTTTCTCATGTTTCACCTCACATGATCCCTTTATTTATGATATGTTAGAAACATGATTCAGAAGGATATGTTATGATAAGGAACTATGCTCACATTACATATTGTTAGATGATTATGTTTTCATTAATGATATGCTTATATGATTATGCTTGTGATACGGTTTTTTTGTGAGTAGGAAAGAATCTTACTGAGCCTGTGTGCTCATAGCTTACTTCCTTGTACCACAGATAAAGGCAAGGGATGGATGACCTAAGGGAGCTGCAGGAGTGTAAAGCCCCGCCCCTTCCTACTCAAGCTGACGGGGGTTACTTATCCTTTCTTCTTAAAAACAGTGGAAGTCTTACTATAATATATATATATTATTTAATTCTTTTTTTTTCCTAACCTTTCTTTTTCTTTTTATCACATCATCATCAACTACCTATCATATGAGTCACATAACATGCTTAACATAAAATTAAGCCATAATACTAAAGAGCATGATGAAGTGCCATAGAGTTATAAAGGAAACAACATGAACATAATTCTTATTAACTAGAAGCAGGTTTTCTTCTTTAGCCAAGTCACTACTACACACGTCCTTCTTGCCCCCTCCTGCTGCTCCCTTAGTACATCCATTCTTTGCCCTTATCTGTGGTACAAGGAAAGTAAGCTGTGAGCACTCAAGGCTCAGTAAGATCCTTTCCTACTCACAAAAACCGTATAGCATAAATAAAGCTTCAATGCATAAAGCATAAAGGCAATTCATCATATCATGTATAGAAGCATCATATCATAACATAATCATATGGTATCATGGCATATCCTAATAAAGTCATACAGTGCATCCTAACATAACATAATCATGATCATAACATATCCTAACGTAATCATAAGGTTCATCCTAACATAACATAACATAATCATAGGCATCATGGTATATCGTAACATAATCATAATGTGTTATGCGAGATGGTTTTCAAAAACATGATTCATGCAATAACATATGCAACATGTCCTTTGAAAAACTTATTACTTACATACTTAAACATAATCATAACATGGTTAGGGCCCCGGCTTGTACCACATACATAAATGCACGCGTCCTATGTAGGTCCAAGGTAGCAAGTCTTGAACCCTACAAGGCATACATACTAGGCCCGTTTCTTAGTCCATCGACCTAGGGGCACTTAGGAGCCCATTCCTAACGAGGCTCGTTTCTTAGTCCATCAACCCCGGGGCGCTTATGGAGCCCACCCTTGGTACAAGCCATACATAAAGTAAAATAGCATGTCTTACATATCATGGTTCTTATCATTTCTTGCACATCGTATCTCTTATCATATCATACCATATAGAATTTTGGGCACACAGCTCATCATAATGGTATGTAAAAATTTGGGCACACAGCACATCATATATTTTATGCATAAATTGGGCACACAGCTCATCACATATATCATGCATAAATTGGCACATAACTCATCATAAATAATACACACCATAACATAAGGGTTTCCATCATGTATAGATCATAAGTGTGCATAATTAAACATAGAAGCATAGAAATCTCATAATCATGACATATAATATACATGGAAAACATAATTAGGTTTCTAACCCTAATGTCTTATAGTGGCCGAACCATATAGATTGGGTTTTTGGTAAAAACTCCATACCAACAAGTGAACCCTAAGTAAGCATCATTTCTTCTACCATAAGAAACACCATGAGCAAGTTTAGGTAGAGTTCTAGGATTCTTAAGCTTACAACTTATCATGGCCGAAACTTGTTAAGCATACATTGGGTTAAAAACTATCATTCAAGCTTGTGAACCCTAAACAACTTCCATAGCAAACATATCAAGGAATAACATGAGCATAGTTGAGTTAGGTTCTAAGTTTCCTAGGCCCTTAAGCATGAAGTGGCCGAGAGTCATAGGACTTAAAACTAAGGTTCAAGTGTCCTAAAAGCATGAGAACCTTAAACAACTTTCATAGAAAATATTTCAAGGAATAACATGAGCATAGTTGAGTTAGGTTCTAAGTTTCCTAGGCCCTTAAACATGATGTGGCCGAAACTTGTAGGGCTTAAAACAAGGGTTCAAGTGTCCTAAAAGCATGAGAACCTTAAACAACTTTCATGGAAAATATTTCAAGGAATAACATGAGAATAGTTGAGTTAGGTTCTAAGTTTCCTAAGCCCTTAATCATGAAGTGACCGAAACTTGTAGGGCTTAAAACTAGGGTTCAAGTGTCCTAAAAGCATGAGAACCTTAAACAACTTTCATAGCAAATATTTCAAGGAATAACATGAGCGTAATTGAGTTAGGTTCTAAATTTCCTAAGCCCTTGAACATGATGTGGCCGAATGTTATAGAACTTAAAACTAAGGTTCAAGTGTCCTAAAAGCATGAGAACCTTAAACAACTTTCATAGCAAATATTTCAAGGAATAACATGAGCGTAGTTGAGTTAGGTTCTAAATTTCCTAAGCCCTTGAACATGATGTGGCCGAATGTTATAGAACTTAAAACTAAGGTTCAAGTGTCCTAAAAGCATGAGAACCTTAAACAACTTTCATAGAAAATATTTCAAGGAATAACATGAGCATAGTTGAGTTAGGTTCTAAATTTCCTAAGCCCTTAAATATGATGTGGCCGAATGTTATAGAACTTAAAACTAAGGTTCAACTGTCCTAAAAGCATGAGAACCTTAAACAACTTTCATAGCAAATATTTCAAGGAATAACATGAGCATAGTTGAGTTAGGTTCTAAATTTCCTAAGCCCTTGAACATGATGTGGCCGAATGTTATAGAACTTAAAACTAAGGTTCAAGTGTCCTAAAAGCATGAGAACCTTAAACAACTTTCATAGCAAATATTTCAAGGAATAACATGAGCATAGTTGAGTTGGGTTCTAAGTTTCCTAAGCCCTTAAACATGAAGTGTCCGAAAGTCATAGAGCATGTAATTTAATTTCCATGCAACAATAAACATAAGAACATTAAGTTAGTTTCATAATATTTCATCAAGGAGGTCATGAGCATCTTAGACTTGTTTTAAATTCTCCTAGGCTTTAAAACTAAACATGGCCGAACCTTCATGGACATGAAATAGAGTTCAACTTAACATACAATCATGGGCATATCATAATAGCTTCATATCTTATCTTAGGGAGATCATGGCATGCTTAGTTTTAAATTAAAGCTCTCCTAGGCCCTTAGTTCTACCATGGCCGAATACTCATGAATCTAAGTTCTACCAAACATTTTAACATAGAAACATGAGATACATCCTTATCATAAAATACATGTTACAAGAAAAATATCGAGCATATCAAATTTAGATCTTTTCATTCCCTAGGTCCTTCCTTTGGTTTTATCTTGGTTGGAATTCTTCATGATGTTTTCTTAGATTTTTATGTAACTGAATCTTCATAGAACAACAAGAGCTATTGTAACACAGGTGAGGGGAACTTACATCCTTTCGCTTGTGGTTTTCCTTAGAGAGAAAAGTGTTCTAGGTGTCAAGGAAGGAGGAAGCTTCTTCTTCTTGTACCTCCTTTTGTTTCCTTTGCTTGTAAGGGCTAGAACTTGAAGGTTTCTTCTCGGAAATTAGCTTTCTTGGAGAAGAACTTAACTTAGCTATTGGAATGAGGAGAGGGAAGTTTTCTTGGTTCGGTGAAGAATGAAGAAGGGAGAAGGAGGAAGAAGAAAATGAATTTAATCCCTTGTTTTTCTTCTCTAAACCTATTTATCCCTTTTCCAAATAAAACATGTCCTCATTCATTCCCTCAACTCCTCTTTTCCCCCACTCCTTTAATTCCCACGAAAATAGAGAGAGGGAGGGAAGTAGACAATCCCTCTTTTGCTTGCTCCTTTTCTTAACCAAGAGGGAAAAGAGGGTAAGCAACTTGGTTTTCTCTTGCTCTTTTTGCTTAGTTTTCTTTTCTCCTTTAACTAAATTTTCATTCCTTTCTATCCAATTATTTCTCCTTATCCTAATGGTTATCATTCATCAATTTATCTCCATCAATTGTGGGAGGTTCAAGGTTCAATCCTTGACCTCACCTCTTCTTATTCTATATTTTCTTTTGTTTTTATTTTCCTTCTTCTCTTATTCTTTTCTTTTCTTTATGCTCTAAGGAAAATAATATTCATATACCTATCGTATAATTTCGTGGGTGTTACAAGGAGAGGCAAGGAGGTGTGTGTGGCAGTGGCTCGGCTAAGACAAATAAGACCTGCTATAATACTTTGTTATGTTTGACATGAACCATTTGTATTTATGTTACATTCCAGTATAACTTCATGACATTTCCACTGCTTTATGTTACAAGAAAGAAATTTTAAATTTGCATGTATCCTGGAACAGTTAAGTAAGTAAGTAGCCCTGTCCCTTTGAGTAGCAGGGAGGGCGGGCGTTACACCAATTTTTTACATTACAATTTTGAAACTCAAGTTACATTCGAGTCTAAACTAATTTACAACAAGAATATAAAAATAGAGAAAGGCACGATGCGCAGGTCGCGAATCAAATATACAACACACACATCACATGATGACACGCAAACCGTATTATGAATTACAACACATTTTCAATCAGATTGGGTCTTTTTGGGCCATGACTATCACAAAATAATACATAATTATAAATTATGTATTTTCTATAATTTTCTGTAATTTTTACTACAATTTTTACAATTTTTATGAGTAATATTCCCGGCGGTTCCGTTTAGTGGGTTTTCGAGCGCAATCGCGGAACGAATCCCCTTGCGGGGCCAGGGGCAGCGCCCCTACCCACGATCTAACCATCACGAGTGTTCCTTAGCGATCCTACAGTGCCTTAGCCCACTATCCCAAAAAGATTTGGGGTGAAACCTTGCCGTTTCGGAAAAATCTTCTCGGTAGTCGAAGCCTACAAGTGTCGAAACACTTGTGCTTCGCTTCTACGAGAAAAATACCCATAAAAACTATAAAAATAGGAAATTTACAGAATATTACAGAACTGCTATTTTTCATAAAAATACAAAATAAACTCGTACAAGACTTCGCACGAGGGTCTGATACCACTGTTGGGAATTTCGGGCCGCAAAAACCGCTTTTTCGCGTTGTGGAAACCCCGATTCCCATGCCACTGGATCCGTGCGAAGTAAAATTTTTTAAAAACATTATGAGTACGAGTTTCTTATGCTAGTTCTAAACTATATCTATAAGGAAAAAGATTTTTACCCTTGATGCAAAGCCCTTCGCGTATCCCGCTCTTCCAAGTGATGCCGGATCTCGAGGTTGTCAAGTGTACAACCCTCTAGAAGTATCCACATGAACAAATAGGTGGAGAAAACTAAACAAAGGTGTGCTAGTACCCTTGATCAGTTATGGCAAGGAGGAGGAGAGGGAGAGAAGAAATCTTGAGAGGAAGAAGAAGGAAGTTACTCACCAAAATGAAAACTCCCAAGAAGCATAAGTGGCGGACCAAAAAATAAAGCTTTTAAACCTCCATGGGATACCAAGAGTCATAACTCTTGGTCTCCCTTATGAGGTGGCATACACATATGCTAGCCTTGATGATGTGGTACATCATTATTGGTCCACTCTTTGCCAACTCACCAATGAGGTGGCAAATGGTCAAGTCAAACTTGACCCTTCATCTTCCTCTCAAGTCAAGTCAAACTTGACTTCATTACTCCCATGGTTGATTAAATCCAACCATTTGATTCAAGTCAATTTAATATAATGAATCTAATTCATTTAATTAAATTGATTCAATGAGTCATAATCTAAATTAGACTCATTGAATACATGAATCAAATTGAGTTCAACTCAATTAGCTCAATTAGGATTACTCTTAATCCAATTTGATTCATCACATGAATCTAATCCTCTTGGTTCATCATATGAACCTAATCTCCATCTAATTGTCCTTTGTGTGTGACCCTATAAGTTCTTATAACGTTGGCAATGCTCCTAAACTCATTTAGAAGCATAAGTAATGAGCGGTGTCTAGCAACAAATCATTACTACCCAAGTTATAAGAATGTTGAGATCCAACATCACCTCATGACTACTAATTGTGACTCCTCACAATATATGACATTGTCCTTCTATCCTAGACATCTAGATTGATCAATGTAAGGCATAGACCGTGTCATCCTCTAATCAATCTAAATCTTGAACTCCAAGTAGACTCACTCAATCAAATGAGCTCAATATCTCATATTGACTCATTTGGGCATGGTCATGCACTTCGTGGTCTCACTCTATCAAGAATATCGATGTCGCTCCCGTCATATAGGAGGGATAGATCCCATCTACATCACTCACATCCCTCTGCATAATTCGTTACTGTAACGCCCGCCCTCCCTGCTAACCCTAAGGGACGGGGCTACGATACTCTACGTACATATTACAGCGGAAGACTTAAAATCATTTTTCTTGGTTTAATAAAAACCGAACTACACTAATATGGTTTCCATAACATGATAACAAGTTAAATAAAAATATAACATCAAGTCAACCATATAGTACTACAATTTATGAAACCAAAGTGTAATTCTTAAAAGTTCTTAAAGCAGGTTCTTATTTGGTTGCCTAGCCACCGCCACACACATCTCCTTGCCTCTCCTGCTGCTCCTTTAGCTCATCCAGCTTTTTCCTTTATCTGTCGTACAAGGAAAGTAAGCTATGAGCACTCATGGCTCAGTAAGTTCCTTTCCTACTCACTAAAACCAAAAATCAACACATAATCAAAGAATGTCTCAACTTAACATGATCTCAACTAGTCATGGCATAACATATCATATTCTTTAAGTATATCATGCAACATAACAAACATCATAACTAGTCATGACATATCATCACCTAAAGCATAGCATGAAACATAACATAATCATATCATGGCATATCATCTCTTAAAACATAGCATGAAACATAACCTAATCATATCTAATCATGGCATATCATAGCATCATCATAAGGTAGCATGGCATATCAAGCTCTTAAAGCATAGCATGAAACATAACATAATCATATCTAATCATGGCATATCATAAATCATAGCATCATCACAACATGATCATAAGGTATATGCAATATGATTTTGAAAACATGTATCCGAAAAACATGTGTATGTCTCATGATCTTTAAAACCATTTCTTCTTACATATATACTTGAACATAATCTCAACATAAAGGGGATCCCGGCTATGTACCACATACATACATAATGCGTGCATCCTAAGTAGACCCAAGGTAGCTAGTCTTGAACCTACTAGGAAACTAGGCCCGTAGCTCGACCTAGGGGCACGTAAGGAGCCCACCCTTTACTAGGCCCGTAATTCGACCTAGGGGCACGTAAGGAGCCCACCCTTTTGGTACAAGCCACATAAAGTAAAGTACATGTCATACTTATACATATCATACATCATAAAAAGCATGCATCACTTAGGCACACATCATATCATAAAAGTATGCATCACTTAGGCATACATCATGTCATAAAAGTATGCATCACTTAGGCATACATCATATCATAAAGGTATGCATCGCTTAGGCATACATCATAGAAAAGTATGCATCACTTAGGCATACATCATGTCATAAGGGTATGCATCACTTAGGCATACATCATATAAAAGAATACATTACTTAGGCATAGGTTGTAAAAACATGCATATCTTAAGCATAGAGCATATCATCAAGCATACATAATTTCACCACATAACATATCATGTAAGCATGCATATTTTAAGCACATAGCATATCATCAAAGCATGCATATTTCTATCCACATAGCATATCATAAAAGCATGCATAATTTAAGCACATATCATATCATGGAAAGTATAAATCACAAGCATACATGTTTAAGCATAAGGGGTGTATCATGTGATTATACTATCATAAGAAACATGGTAACATAGTTAACTTGGGTTCTAAGCTTCCTAATCCCTTGGGTTCTTATCATGGCCAGACCCCTTAGATCTCATTTTAGATGAAAAACAACCTCCAAGCGTGTGGAACCTAAATTATCATCACATCAATTTCATAGGAAGCATGATTAACTTGGTTTCTAAGTTCTCCAAGTCCCTAAACTTCATGTGGCCGAATCCTATCAGTATATAAACAAGGTCCCAAATGTCATGAATGCATGGAAACCATAAACCACATTTATAACATTTTCTTTCAAGTAACATAGTAAGCATATTGAGCTAGTTCCTAAGTCCTTCAAGCCCTTAACATATGTCATGGTTAAACTTTTAACAAGTGTTCATTAGGGCTAAAAACAAATATACAATCATGTGAACTTGAACTAACATCATGTATAAATTCATAACAAGACATTATACAATATGTATGGCCGAAACTTACCCTAGCCTCAATTAGGTCATTAAACAACATATAGCATGGGAACTTTGTCTTTCTACTTATCATATTTCATGTAGAGTGACATAAGCATATTTAATTTTTTTTATAGGGTTTCTAGGGCATCTATCCCTTCATGGCCGAAACATACAATGGTCCATTTAGGTCATGGAAAAATTATACAAGCATGTGACACAATCAACACATTATCATATTTCCATAAGAAGCATTTTTAACACCTTTGGTTTCATTTCTAAGGCCTCTAGGTCTTTTAAACCCTACTTGGCCAAAACTCAACAGTATATAAACTTGCTTCAAATAGCCTAAAAGCATAAGAAATCATACAAGTTTCATAGCATGTATAAAGACAAGCATAATAAACATACATGTGAATTGTGTCTTAGGCTTCCTAGGTTTCTTTCCCTTTTTCCTTTTATTTTTCCTCATGGCCGAAACCTACCAATCTCTAAACTAGGTTTTAAGTGGCCTAAAGCATGGAAAACCTAAGTAAGTTTCATGGAAAAATTACTAAGAACATCATATACAAAGTTGATTCATAAACAAGCTAGGACCCTTGTGATCTTACATGTCATATATCATGTAACTAATTTTCTATACTCCAATTAAACATGAGAGCATTAAATAACTTTCATATCATAATATCACAGAGGTCTTGAGCATATTAGAATTTTGTTTAAGCTTTTCTAAACTATCCATCTTATCATGGCCGAAAATCTAAAATAAGAGTTCATGAATTTCTAGCAATGTTCAACATGCAATTCTTTAAGAGAACTCTCTATTCTATCATACAAACATGGTTACTTAAATTTAAAGGTCTTCCTAACCCTAAGTCCTTTTCTTGGCCGAAACATATAGGTGGTTTTCTTTTGGTTCCAAGTAACTTTCAAGCAGGAAAACCAATAGAAGACCCTTAGTAGTTCATGGAAGGAATTTTGTACTAGTTTGGTTAAACAATATTTTTCCTAACCTCTTTAAAATATTTTTGGCCAAAATTTTAGGGTTAGATACTCCTCTGACCAAGCATCATTTAGGTATAAAAACATGAAGAAAATCCTTCCTACATAGCATAGAAAAAATATCATGAAATAAGGACTTGTTTAAACCTTCCTAGATTTGAAAACCCTTTCTTTAGCCGAATTTTTCTTAAATTCTTTCCTAGGTTTTCTAATCCTCATAAAATCCAAAAATCACAAAAAAAGCCTTGTACCACAGGTGAGGGGAAGCTTACATCCTTTTCGCTTGTGGATCTAAGGTATGGTGATGGAAGAAGTAGCCTCTTCTTCTAGTTCCTTTCCCTTGATTCCCTTGCTTAGTCCTCCTTGTATCTTAGGCTTTCTTAGGAGAAAACCTTGGCTTTGGGGCCAAAGATGGAGGAGAGGGGACTGATGGTTTCGGTGAGGGAGAGGAAGAATGAGAGAAAATGAGAGAAAAATAACCTTCTCTTTTCTTGCTCCCTTTTATGTTAAGGGGGAAGAGGTAGCAAAATTGATTTTTGCTTTCCTTCTCCCTTAACCCATTTTATATTTTTCTTTTATTTATTTTATTTCCTAATTTATTCTCACCATTCATGATGAAATAAGGGGAATGAATCTCTTTAATTCCTTCTTTAAATTTTCGGCAAAAGCAAAGAGGAAGAGGGAGAGAAAGGGAGGAAGGCAAGTTGCCTTTCTCTTGCTCCTTTCTTGTTTTCTTTTGGCTAGCTTTTACTCTTACCTTTATCATGAGTTTCCCTCCTTTGCTATCAACATCTTCTCTCTATCCCAATTGGTTTCTACTAATTAATTCTATGAATTCTAATATAAGAGGTTCAAGGTTCAATCATTGACCTCCTCTTCTTTTTGTTTTATTTTATTTCTTTTTGCTTCGACTCACTTCTTATTATTTTTCTAAGGCAAAATCCCACATTCATATGTTTATCTTAAAAGCTTAGTGGGTGTTATAGTTACATACCCAGTAATCACCTTTATAGTCCACCCAATTACGGGTGAAGTTTGACGAAGCCAAAGTATGTAACTCCTTATGTAGGGATCCATGGTGACTTCAGGTCCAAGGACTAGTAGTCATACTAATAGCCACATGAGAAAGTATATGACACTCATATAACGATCCATGATACTTTCTCATGGCGGGTCATTCAGTATACATTCTCCAATGCATACCCATGTGTCAACTTGATATCTCTATATCCATGACTTGTGAGATCAAGTCATCGAGTTGACCTACATGCTAGTCTCGTCGCATTAACATTGTCCCTGAATGTTAATACTCGACTAGGAATGATTAAGAGTAGTGTTCCCTATATCATCTCATTATCGGTTCAACTAACTGATTGATATATGTAAGAACCCTCTACTCAAGGACGCTATTATACTTAGTTTATTTGGCACTAATACAAGTAAGCATAATATCCAAAACAAATGCCTTTATTAATATACAAGAATATGATACAATGAGTCCATACAACAATCATCAAATGATTGGCTCTAGGGCTCTAACTAACAGTTGGGATTCCCACTTGGCCAAGAGCTGGCCACTGATCTGATCTTGCAATCCTTGCCAGATAGCTATAGTCAATTCGCTCTAAATTATAACATGAACGACGTTGCCAAGCCACTGCCTGAGCTGCTTAGCATGTTAAAAACTGCTGAGCTCAACCTTAAGAAGGTTAAGCCCAACTCCATTTTGATGGTGCAAAAGGGCAAAGGCAAGGGCAAGCCTAAAGGTAAGGGAAAGTCCCAAGCGAAGGACAAAGGCAAGGCACTGAAACCCAAAGGAGGGGTCGCCAAGGATGCTACCTGCTTCCACTGCGGTCAGACCGGGCACTGGAAGAGGACTGCAAAGTCTACCTGGAATATCTTAAGAAGAAGAGAAGTGAGACTTCCACTTCAGGTATATATGTTATAGAAGTCAATCTATCTATTTCTTCATCATGGGTATTAGATACCGGATGTGCTTCTCACATTTGTACTAATGCGCAGGCGCTGAGAAATAGCAGGGCATTGACGAAGGGCGAGGTGGTCCTACGAGTAGGCAATGGAGCACGGGTTGTTGCTGTTGTTGTAGGAACTTATTCTCTGTCTCTGCCCTCTGGGCTTGTACTAGAATTGGATGATTGTTGTTATGTGCCTACTTTGACTAAGAACATTATATCAGTTTCTTGTTTAGACAAGAAAAGCTTTTCATTTGTAATAAAGAATAAATGTTGTTCAGTTTATTTAAATGATATGTTCTATTGTAGTGCAACTCTGATGAACGGACTCTATATTCTAGACCTTGAGAACCCTATATATAACATAAGTACCAAGAGGTTCAAGTCAAATGACATGAACCAAACCTATCTCTGGCACTGTCGCTTAGGTCATATAAATGACAAACACTTATCCCAGCTCCATAAAGATGGGTTGCTGGACTCATTTGATTTTGAATCATATGAAACATGCGAGTCATGCCTTCTAGGCAAGATGACCAAGACTCCCTTTAGTGGACACAGTGAGAGAACGACTGACTTGTTAGGTCTTATACATAGTGATGTATGTGGCCCTTTCAATGTCACTGCTAGAGGTGGTTATAGGTACTTCATTACATTTACTGATGACTTCAGTAGATATGGTTATGTGTACCTGATGACACATAAGTCAAAATCCTTTGAAAAGTTCAAAGAATTCAAGAATGAAGTACAAAACCAGCTTGGCAAGAGTATTAAGATACTTCAATTAGATCGAGATGGTGAATACCTTAGCCATGAGTTTCGTGACTATCTAACTGAGTGTAGGAATCTATCTCAACTCACTCCTCCTGGAACACCACAGTGGAATGGTGTATCCGAAAGGAGGAATCGTACCCTATTAGATATGGTACGATCTATGATGAGTCACACAGATCTTCCTATGTATCTTTAGGGTTATGCTCTAGACACAGCAGCCTTCATTCTCAACTGAGTTCCGTCTAAGGTTGTAATAAAGACACCATATAGGATATGGACTGGGAGAGATACCCAGGTGTCTTTTATGAGGATTTGGGGTTGTGAGGCTTACGTTCGACGTCAAGTCTCGGACAAATTGGGACCCAAATCCGATAAGTGCTATTTTATTAGATATCCCAAGGAAACGAATGAATATTACTTCTACATTCCCAGTCAACAAAAGGTAGTTGTGGCTAAGACTAGGGTATTTCTAGAAAGGGACTTTGTTTCTAGAAAGACTAGTGGGGGTACGTCTCATCTTGAAGAAGTTCAAGATGTGAACCATAGCACTAAAGCCTCGATGGAAGTTGAACTGGAACCACAAAGTGTTATGGATGATGTTGTCCCACAAGGAGTAGAGGAACCACAACCAGTTCAAGTAGACCTACCTCTTCGCAAATCTGATAGGGTACGTCTATTGGGTTTTTCGGGCCGCGAAAATCGCGTTTTCGCGTCGCGGAAACCCCGAATCACCCATGCCACTGGATCTCGTGCGAAGAATAGATTACAAAATAATTTCTTGTACGAGTTTCTGCTTAGATCTACTCCTAGATCTACATGAAGAAAAGGGTTATACCTTTGAAGCGTGCCTTTCGCGTATCCCGCTCGTCCAAAATGCCGGATCTTGAGAGTATCAAGATAGATACTCCTCTAGAAGTATCGACACGGACACGTAGGTGGAGAAAAAAAACACACAAAGAGGTGTGCTAGCACTTATGTGTGGTTCGGCCAAGTTGAGAAGGAGAGGGAGAGGGAGAGCTAGAGGAAGAAGAAGGAATAATGAGGCTTGAATGAAAAAAATCAAAATTCTCTTCCACACTAAAGTGGCTGGCCACATTAGAATGTGTAACCCTCATTCTCATTAAATGTAGTCATTAAAGAGAATGACTTTGTAACCCCCATGAGGTGGAACACCTTGATGATATGGAGCATCATCATTGGTCCACATCTTGCCATCTCACTAATGATGTGCCAATTAGTCAAGTCAAACTTGACTCTTCCTCTTCCTCTCAAGTCAAGTCAAACTTGACCAAATCTCTTCCATGGTTGATCTAATCTAAGTATTTGATTCAAGCCAACTTAATATAATGAATCTAATTCATTAAATTAAGTTGATTTAATGAGTCATAATCTAAATTAGACTCATTGAATACTTGAATCAACTTGAGTCCAACTCAATTAGCCCAATTTGGATTACTCTTAATCCAATTTGATTCATCAAATGAATCTAATCCTCTTGGTTCATCATATGAACCTAATCTCCATCTAATTGTCCTTAGTGTGTGACCCTATAGGTTCTTGTAACGTTGGCAATGCCCCTAAACTCATTTAGGAGCATAAGTAATGAGCGGTATCTAGCAACACATCATTACTACCCAATGTTACAAGAATGTTGAGATCCAACATCACCTTGTGACTACTAATTGTGACTCCTCACAATATATGACAAGTTTCCTTCTATCCTAGACATCTAGATTGATCAATGTGAGGCATAGACCGTGTCATCCTCTGACCAATCTAAATCTTGAACTCCAAGTAGGCTCACTCGATCAAATGAGCTCAATATCCTATATTGACTCATTTGGGCATGGCCATGCACTTCGTGGTCTCACTCTATCTAGAATACCGATGTCACTCCCGTCATATAGGAGGGATAGATCCCATCTACATCACTCATATCCCTCCGCATAATTTGTTACATACCCAGTAATCGCCTTTATAGTCCACCCAGTTACGGGTGACGTTTGACGAAACTAAAGTACATAACTCCTTATGTAGGGAACCATGGTGACTTCAGGTCTAAGGACTAGTAGTCATACTAATAGTCACATGAGAAAGTATATGACACTCATATAATGATCCATGATACTTTCTCATGGCGGGTCATTCAGTATACATTCTCCAATGCATACCCATATGTCAACTTGATATCTCTATATCCATGACTTGTGAGATCAAGTCATTGAGTTGACCTACATGCTAGTCTTATTGCATTAACATTGTCCCTGAATGTTAATACTCGACTAGGAATGATTAAGAGTAGTGTTCCCTATATCATCTCACTATCGGTTCAACTAACCGATTGATATAGGTGAGAACCGTCTACTCAAGGACGTTATTATACTTAGTTTATTGGCACCAATACAAGTAAGTATAATAACCAAAAACCAAATGCCTTTATTTATATAGAATATGATACAACAAGTCCAAAATACAATCATCAAATGATTGGCTCTAAGGCTCTAGCTAACAACGTCATCAGCCTGAGAGATACTCATTTCTCTTGTCTGACCATGATGACGTTGTGCTCATTGAGGATGAGCCTACCTCCTATCAGGAAGCTGTGATGTGTCCAGATTCTGAGAAATGGCTAGAGGCCATGAGATCCGAGATGGAATCCATGTACACTAACCAAGTATGGACTTTGGTTGATCCACCTGAAGAGGTCAAACCCATTGGGTGTAAGTGGGTATTTAAAAGAAAGACTGACATGGATGGACTTATTTATAAGGGATGCTTGGTAGCTAAAGGTTTCAAGAAAATTCATGGTATTGACTATGATGATACTTTTTCTCTAGTAGCAATGTTTAAGTCCATTCGGATCATGCTTGCTATTACAGCGTACCATGATTATGAGATCTGGCAAATGGATGTCAAAACCGCATTTCTGAATGGAAACCTGCTCGAGGATGTGTACATGACACAACCTGAGGGTTTTGTAGATCCACAGCATACTGGCAGAGTATGCAAGTTGCATAGGTCCATTTATGGACTAAAGCAAGCTTCTCGGAGCTGGAATCTTTGATTCGATGATGCAATCAAACAGTTTGGTTTCATCAAGAATGAAGATGAACCTTGTGTCTACAAGAAGATTGTTGGGAGCACAGTTGTCTTCCTTATATTGTATGTGGATGACATACTACTCATTGGGAAAGACATCCCTTTGCTGCAGTCTGTCAAGACTTGGCTAGGGACTTGTTTCTCAATAAAGGACTTAGGTGAAGCATCCCGTATTCTTGGAATACAGATCTATAGAGATAGATCTAAGAGATTGCTTGGTCTGAGTCAGAGTACATACATTGACAAGTTATTACTTCGGTTTGTCATGCAGAACTCTAAGAAGGGATTTCTGCCGATGTCACATGGTATGAGTCTTTCGAAGACTCAAAGTCCCTCTTCTAGAGAGGAGAGAGACCGCATGGATCATATCCCTTATGCTTCAGCCATAGGATCTATCATGTACGTCATGCTATGTACTCGTCCTGATATCTCGTATGCTTTGAGCATGACGAGCAGATACCAGTCAGATCCAGGTGAAAGTCACTAGATAGCGGTCAAGAATAATCTTAAGTACTTGAGAAGGACTAAAGAATATTTCTTGATATATGGAGGCGATGACAAGCTAGCTGTAAAGGGTTACAGTGATGCTAGCTTCCAAACTGATCGGGATGATTATCGATAGCAGTCAGGGTTTGTGTTTTGCATAAATGGTGGTGCTGTGAGCTGAAAGAGTTCGAAGCAGGACAAAATAGCTGATTCTACAATAGAGGCTGAGTATATTGCTGCATCAGAAGCAGCAAACGAGGCAGTTTGAATCCGCAAGTTCATTACTAAGCTTGGGGTGGTTCCTAGCATAGCTAATCTCATAGAGCTCTATTGTGACAACAATGGAGCAATAGTACAGGCCACAGAACCTCGCTCACACCAGCGGACCAAACACAAATTACGACGCTTCTATCTCATTCGAGAGATCATCAATAGAGGAGATGTGAAGATTTACAGAGTATCCACTGAGGCTAACATCGCAGATCCCTTGACCAAGGCTTTGGCACAAAGAAAGCATGATGGTCACACTAGGTCATTAGGCCTTAGAGCCTATACTGATTGACACTAGTGTTAGTGGGAGATTGTTAGTTAGAGCCCTAGAGCCAATCATTTGATGATTGTTGTATGGACTCGTTGTATCATATTCTTATGTATATAAAGACATTTGTTTATAGTTATTATGCTTACTTGTATTGGTGCCAAATAACTAAGTATAATAGCATCCTTGAATAGAAGGTTCTTACCTATATCAATCGATTGGTTGAATCGGTAGTGAGATGATATAGGAAACACTACTCTTAATCATTCCTAGTCAAGTATTAACATTCAGGGACAATGTTAATACGACGAGACTAGCATGTAGGCCAACTCGATGACTTGATCTCACAAGTCATTGATATGGTGATATCTAGTTGACACTTGGGTATGCATTGGAGAATGTATACTGAATGACCCGTCATGAGAAAGTATCATGGATCGTTATATGAGTGTCATATACTTTCTCATGTGGCTATTAGTATGACTATTAGTCCTTGGACCTGAAGTCACCATGGTTCCCTACATAAGGAGTTACATACTTTGGCTTCGTCAAACGTCACCCATAACTGGGTGGACTATAAAGGCGATTACTGGGTATGTAACAAATTATGGGGAGGAATGTGAGTGATGCAGATAGAATCTATCCCTCCTATATGATGGGAGTGACATCATTATTCTTGATAGAATGAGACCACTAAGTGCATGGTCATGCCCAAATGAGTCAATATTGTTGGAGCAATCCCAATGGTTCGTGGGACCATGTGTTTTGGTGTTTGGGCAAAGGGTTTAAGTTAGGATTACCCTTGTTATTTGATATGTGTACTTGAGTTGTGCAGGACTGCAGGTGACACATGTGACTCAGGTTGACGGCTTCAGGTCCGGTGAAGGATGGAGCATCCGAGGGACCGTGGACAAGGCAGCAAGGACAAGGGCCGAGGGAAGCGACTTCGAGGCATACGCGAAGGATGGCATTGAGGACGAGCCGTGGGCTTGAATGCATCCGAGGGACGAGAGCCAAAGGAAGTAAGCTTGAAGGCAAGAGGTCAAAGCTACAAAGAAGAGTCAAGTGAGTCGTGAGGGTCCGAGTGCTGAGAGAAATGTACTCGGGATGGGAAACCCTAGGTATAGGGTTGTACCAGTCGACTGGTACTGGGATCAATCGACTGGTGGTGAGCACAGAAGCTCTCTGTGCCCGAAATGGCTGGGATCAGTCGACTGGTCCTGGGACCAGTCGACTGGTAGATAGCCGTTGAGAGAGCCATTGGGCTGGCACCAGTCGACTGGTGCAAGGACCAGTCGACTGGTAATGGGCAAATCAGGTACTGATTTGTTCCAAGCTCTATAAGAAGGAGCTTGGTATGGCCGGCCAAGGCGACGAAATTAGACTTGGTTAAAGCCTAATTAGTAGTCACAAAAGTGCTCAAGGTTTCCCTTGTGTCCAAGAGGTCTTGGTGAGTTTGTGGTGAGGTTTCTCCACCCACAAGGAGGTTGAGCTAGCCGGAGTTTGCCGGGGACTAATCCACCGACGGATAGGGATCGTCCACCTTACGGACACGCCGTAGAGTAGGAGCTTTATCTCCGAACCACGTAAATCGACGCGTGTTGGTTTGCTTGCTCTTTCTTGTTCTTTGTATTAGTATTTAGCTTTCGTATTTGTGTTTGTATTATTTGTATTCCGCTGCGCAACTAACAAATACGTAGAGAGCGATCGATTTGGGGGCGCCGTCTATCCAACCCCCCTTCAAGCCGGCCACCGATCCTCCAACAAGTGGTATCAGAGCGAGCACGCTCTCCGTTGGACTAACCGCCAAGGAAGCACAAGATGGCCGGGTTTATTGTCCCTCTAAAATTTGAAGGAGGAAGCCTTGGGGACATCACGTATTGGATGATGAGGATGGAGGTTTTCTTCAACACGGATTGGGACACCATGATGGTGGTCAAAGAACCGTTTGAAGTCCCGAAAGACAAGAAAGGAAAAAGACTCCAACCACGACGTTGGACGGAAGAGCAAACCACACGATCGGAGGCAAATTCAAAGGTAATATCTATATTGATTGATATTTTGCCTAATCATGTGATAAGTGGTGTAGGTGAATATAAGAACGCCCATGATTTATGGAGCAAAGTGAAGAAATTTCCATGGGAGGAATTTTTGCCTACACAAGAAGAAGAAGAAAAATCCGAAGAAAGTGATGAAGTGGTCCAAGAGGAGAAGAAGGACCAATCGGATGTGGAGCCCAAGGAGATGGGCTTAGTAGCTCAAGAAGAGGATATGGAACAAACGGAAGTTGAGTCATGCTCAACATCTGAGGAGGAGAAGGAAGATGAGACATCATCTACATCCTCAAGGGTTGAAGAAAAGTCCAAGACAAGTGAAGAGGATGAAGAAGAGGTCTTGGAGGTCAACCAAGTGAGCACCTCCACCGAAGCAAAATCAAAAGCTCACATTGTGTGCTTCGGGTGCAATGAAAGGGGACACTACAAAAGTAGATGTCCTATGGGTAAGATGAAGGTATCTCCTAAACCCATTCAAGTTAATTTAAACACTAACAAGGGTTGTAGGAGTGAAGAAGCCCAAAGGAGGAGATTGCGCATCATATGCTTCACGTGTGGAAAGAAGGGCCACTACCACACCAAATGCCCCAAGAAGGGAGAAATTAAGAAGCTAGCGCATCTAAAGAAATGGGAGAAGAAGGAGAGAAGCAAGTGTCAAGGGGGAGCTTCAAGGGTAAGGGAGGTATACCCTAACTTGAATCATAATTCAAATTCTTATATTCCCATGCATGCTAGGAAAAATAATGTTAATCATTATATGCCCATGCAAAATTTTGGTTTCAAATATCATGATCGGAATAGGGTAAATGTAGATCATAACCCTAGGAAATCTATGCATGATAAATTTAGAAATGATAGACCTAAGGAGACCCAAGGCATTAATCCCAAGAAGGGGAGACATATGCCTAGAAAGGGTAGGTCTAGGAATGTCCATGGTGGACATGTTGACTCTAGGTTTAGGAACCTAGAAAGGGAAAATCAAGCTTTGAAGTCAAAGCTTGATAATTTGGAGAAATTCCTTAAGAGATTCACTATTGGATCTAAAGGATTATATATGGTGTTGGGTAGTCAAAAACCCAACTATGATAGATCGGGTGTGGGATACCGATATGGTCCCTCCAAGGTCAAAAGGAGACCATGTGCTAGGGTGGCACATGATAAGGGCAAGGGAGAGTCATCCAAGGCCAATAAAAAGAAATATGCTAGAGTTGCATATGATTATGGCAAGGATGATGTGTCCAAGGTCAAGAAGATAAGGAGATCTTCTAAGGGACATCATTGTGGTTTGGTCATAATAGATGAGTCACCTAGAGAGGTGACTAAGGTAAAGAGCTCTAGGGGGAGCTCCAAGAGTCAATTTGGGACCCATAGTCAATGGATCTCAGGTGGGTTCTACTTGGGGGTCTAGAGGAGCCATGGAGTGTGCCAAATGGTTTAGAGACGGACTTAAGTCTCAAACATAGGGATTTGGCACACATGGATTGTGTTTCATGCAAGAAATATGACATTTGGAGTCATATAGCATGATAATTGGTTTTGGATGTATAGATTCCATATAAACCAATGCTAGGGATGCATTGTGGGTTGGTATGGGCAAATACATCAAGAGGAAGCCAAAACTAGGACTTTAGGTCAAGGTTCAATTGAACCATTTAGCTAGTTTTGGATTTTGTGTCAATCTTGGGATTGGTGTTAGATATATTTTTTAATATATTTTTCCCAGGTAGACAAGGGTACAATAGACCTCTCCACAAAATTTGAGAATTTTTGGAGGTCTAGGGAATTACTGGTGCATTTCTGAAGTTGGCCTGAAAAGGCTGATTTTTTCAGAAATAGGGTACCAGTCGACTGGTGCAGATACCAGTCAACTGGTAACAGTGTTTTTGAGCACAGAATGTCTCTTTAAGCTCATTTTATCGATACCAGTCGACTGGTGATGATACCAGTCGACTGGTAACAGTAGATTTCGACCACAGAATGCTTCTGTAAGGTTCTATCGAAAGGGGCAGTCGACTGGCACTAAGGACCAGTCGACTGATATCAGTCTGAAACTATTTTCAGCATTGGTTTGTGACCATGTCAACTCACTTAGATGTATGGGATCCAAGGGGGATTAATACATGAGTTTATGGTCAGTTTGGATGAGAAATTTTCAACAATTGGGATATTGTTGGAGAACTTTTTGGATGTTAGGCAAAGGGGGAGAATTAAGGTTTAGTTGGGAAAACCTTTAGTGCCTTTGCGTAGGGGGAGCCTTGGGATAGGTTCTTAAAAAGCCCTGTGGGAAAATCCTAGCTCAATGGGGAGCTTAGGTGTAGGGGGAGCCTTGTGATAGGTTCTAATGCTTGGTGCATTGTTTCAGCAGTTGCCAAGTGTGTAGCCTTGGCAATGTAAGTCCATTCGGCGGTTGCCAAGTGTGTAGCCTTGGCAATGTAAGTCCATTCGGCGGTTGCCAAGTGTGTATCCTTGGCAACGTAAGTCCATTCGGTGGAGTAAGTCCAAGTGTGTAGTCTTGGTATCGTAAGTCCATTGTTTTTAGCATATTTATTTGCTATATGTTTTCCCTAACTTAAACGTATTGCCAAACACCAAAAAGGGGGAGATTGTTGGAGCAATCCCAATGGTTCGTGGGACCATGTGTTTTGTTGTTTGGGCAAAGGGTTTAAGTTAGGATTACCCTTGTTATTTGATATGTGTACTTGAGTTGTGCAGGACTGCAGGTGACACATGTGACTCAGGTTGACGGCTTCAGGTCCGGTGAAGGATGGAGCATCCGAGGGACCGTGGACAAGGCAGCAAGGACAAGGGCCGAGGGAAGCGACTTCGAGGCATACGCGAAGGATGGCATTGAGGACGAGCCGTGGGCTTGAATGCATCCGAGGGACGAGAGCCAAAGGAAGTAAGCTTGAAGGCAAGAGGTCAAAGCTACAAAGAAGAGTCAAGTGAGTCGTGAGGGTCCGAGTGCTGAGAGAAATGTACTCGGGATGGGAAACCCTAGGTATAGGGTTGTACCAGTCGACTGGTACTGGGATCAATCGACTGGTGGTGAGCACAGAAGCTCTCTGTGCCCGAAATGGCTGGGATCAGTAGACTGGTCCTGGGACCAGTCGACTGGTAGATAGCCATTGAGAGAGTCATTGGGTTGGCACCAGTCGACTGGTGCAAGGACCAGTCGACTGGTAACGGGCAAATCAGGTACTGATTTGTTCCAAGCTCTATAAGAAGGAGCTTGGTATGGCCGGCCAAGGCGACGAAATTAGACTTGGTTAAAGCCTAATTAGTAGTCACAAAAGTGCTCAAGGTTTCCCTTGTGTCCAAGAGGTCTTGGTGAGTTTGTGGTGAGGTTTCTCCACCCACAAGGAGGTTGAGCTAGCCGGAGTTTGCCGGGGACTAATCCACCGACGGATAGGGATCGTCCACCTTACGGACACGCCGTGGAGTAGGAGCTTTATCTCCGAACCACGTAAATCGACGCGTGTTGGTTTGCTTGCTCTTTCTTGTTCTTTGTATTAGTATTTAGCTTTCGTATTTGTGTTTGTATTATTTTTATTCCGCTGCGCAACTAACAAATACGTAGAGAGCGATCGATTTGGGGCGCCGTCTATCCAACCCCCTTCAAGTCGGCCACCGATCCTCCAACAAATATGAGATGTTGAGCTCATTTAATTGAGTGAGTCTACTTGGGATTCAAGATTTAGATTGATTAGAGGATGACACGGGCTATGCCTCACATTGATTAATCTAGATGTCAAGGATAGAAGGACACTTGTCATATATTGTGAAGAGTCACAATTAGTTGTCGCAAGGTGATGTTGGATCTCAACATTCTTATAACTTGGGTAGTAATGATGTGTTGCTAGATACTGCTCATTACTTATGCTTCTAAATGGGTTTAGGAGCATTGCCAATGTTATAAGAACCTATAGGGTCACACACAAAGGGCAATTAGATGGAGATTAGGTTCATTTGATGAACCTAAAGGGTTCGGTCCATGTGATGAACCAACTTGGATAAAGAGTTATCCAAATTAGGCTAATTGAGTTGGACTCAATTTGGTTGATGTGTTAGATGAGTCTAATTTGGACTTAGACTCATTGAGTCAATTTAATTCAATGAATAGAGATTCATTAAATTAAAATTGACTTGAACCAATGGTTAAATTTGATCAACCATGGGAGAGAAATGGTCAAGTTTGACTTGACTTGAGAGGAAGATGAAAGGTTAAGTTTGACTTGACCATTGCCACCTCATTTGTGAGTTGGCATTAAGTGGGCTAATGATGATGTGCCACATCATCAAGATTAGCACATGTGTGTGCCACATCATGAGGGAGATCAAGAGTTGTGACTCTTGATATCCCATAGAGTATAAAAACTCCTCCTTTAGTGGCCGGCCACATTCAAGGGTGTTGAATGTGTTTGTGTGCTTAGGGTAACTCCCATCTTCTTCCTCCTCTCATCTTCTTCTCCCTCTCTTCCTCCTTGTCGTGACCTTCAAATGTGCTAGCACACCTTTTGTTTGGTTTCTCCATCTCTTGCTTGTGTGGATACACATAGAGGAGTATCTACTTTGATACTCTCGAGATCCAACGAACCTTGGATGAGCGGGATTAGCGAAGGGCATCGCATCAAGGGTAAAGATCTTCTCCTTTGTAGATCTAGTTTAGATCTAGGCTAGAAACTCGTACTCAAAGTTTTACGTAAATTTATTTCTTCGCACGGATCCGGTGGCGGGGTTTCGAGGTTTCCGCAACACAAAAAGCTATTTTTGCGGTCCGAAAAACCCAACAGGACTAACCAATTCCACATCATCATGGCTACATCATTGTGTGTGCCACCTCATGAGGAAGACCAAGAGCCTTGACTCTTGGTATTACATGGAGATATATAACACACAATGAAGTGGCCGACCACTTTATGGTGAATTGAAGCAAGGTGTGTGCTCATTTACTTCTTCTTCTTCCTCTCTAGTTTTTCTCTCCTTCTCATCCTCCATTGCCGAGACTTCTCAAGGGTGCTAGCACACTCCAAGTTATTCTCTCCACCTTTTGTCCGTGTGGATACATGTAGAGGAGTGTTCACTTGACACTCTACGAGATCCGGCAACCTTTGGATGAGCGGGATAAGCGAAGGGCATCGCTACAAGGGTAACCCTCTTTTCATGTAGATCTAAGGTAGATCTAGTGTAGACAAACATGTACAAGATCATTATATATATTTTTGCACGGATCCATGGCTAGCTTCGGGGTTTCCGCAACGCAAAAAGCGATTTTTGCGGCTCGAATTTGCTAACAAAAGGTTTCCTCATAATCGATTCCCTCTTTCTGAGTATACCCTTTTGCAATAATCCTTGGTTTGAAGGTTTCTATCTTCCCGTCTGTCCCTTTTTTCTTTTGTAGACCCATTTACATCCAATGGCTTTTACACCATTTGGTGGTTCTACAAGCTTCCAGACCTTATTAGAGTACATAGATTCTATTTTACAGTTCATTGCACTTTGCCAAGATGTTGCATCTTTATCTTGGAGTACTTCATCATATGTCTAGGGATCAGGTTCATGTTCACCAGGGATCAAGTCTAAAGATTCTCCTAAAAACATGAATCTATCAGGTTGCCTAACAACCCTCCCACTACGACGAGGCACTACTTGTAATTGTGCATCATTTGTGACACGTGTTGTAGTTTCTTGTGCATCATTGGTACTAAAATGGGTGTGCTTTCTCTTATTTCCTCAAGAACAATTTTACTCATGGGCTTGTGGTTCATTACATAGTCCTCTTCTAAAAATCGGGCATTGGTGCTAACAATGACCTTCTGATCTTTAGGACTATAAAATAAACCACCTGTCGTTCCTTTAGGATAACCCACAAACAAGCGAACTTCTGTACATGATTCCAACTTATCAGCGTCTCCCTTCAGCACATGTGCTGGACTACCCCAAATCTGAATATGTTTCAAACTAGGCTTACGCTCATTCCATAATTCTGTGGGAGTAGAGATTACTGACTTAGAAGATACCAAGTTCAAAATGTACACTGCAGTTTCCAGAGCATATCCCCAAAATGAATTTGGTAATTCTAAATAACTCATCATTGATCAAACTATTTCCATAAGAGTCCTATTCCTTCATTTTGCCACACCATTCTATTGGGGTGCACCAGGTGCAGATAGTTGAGATTGAATCCCGACCTATGATAAACTCCTAAACTCTCCTAAAAGGTACTCACCACCACGATCAGACTGTAGTGTCTTAATACCTTTACCATGACATTTCTCCACATCAGCCTTGTATTCTTTGAACTTATCAAAGCACTTAGACTTGTGGCACATCAAGTAAATGTACTCGTATCTCGAATAGTCGTCTATAAAAGAGATAAATTATTCCAAACCACCTCTTGCCTGGATAGTCATAGGTCCACACAAATCAAAATGAACCAATTCCAACACATCATTGGCTCTATACCCCTTGGCCTTAAAAGGTCTCTCGATTATTTTTCCTTCCAAGCAAGATTCGTAGGTTGGAAAATTTTCCACCACCAATGAACCTAAAGGTCCATCATCTATTAGCCTTTGAATCCTACTCAAATTAATATGACCAAGCCTTAGATACCAAAGATATGTTTAGTTTATTTCCGAAGGTTGCTTTCTCTTATTAGAATTAGAAAATGTGTTATTAATTTCTATTTGTTGTATCGTGAGAGTTATTGGATTTAGAGTATACAAATTGCCAACCAATATACCAGAACAGATAACTACCCTATTTTTCTTGGCAACTACTTTGTCATCAAAAGAAACAGAATATCCATCCATAAATAGTTTAGAAACTGAAATCAAGTTCTTTCTAAAACATGGTACGTAAAGATAATTTCTCAAAATCAATGTTTTATTTCAATCAAAAGATAAATAAACATCTCACACTGCAACAGTCGCTACTTTTGTAGCATTGCCCATGTAGACGGTGATCTCCCCTTCATGTAGTCATCGAGTTTCCTGAAACCCCTGTAATGAATTGCAGACATGATCAGTGGCTCTCGTATCTACACACTAGGTACCGATAGATAACACCACTAAACATGTTTCAACCACTAGAGAATAAGATATACCTTTATTATTCTCCTTTCTGCGAGGACAACCCACTTTCCAATGTCCAGACTGCTTGCATGTGACGCACTTGCCCTTCGGCTTCTTCACACCTGCATGCAGCCCAGCCCCTAGAGATCGATTCACTTTCTTTGCTGAACCAACTTGTTTCTTTTTCTTCTTTCTACCTTGTGGCTTAGAAGCAGAAACATTTTCAATAATGTGAATTTGAAAACTTTGACGAAATAGCCCTTCTGATGCTTGAAGTTCTGTCAGAAGTTCCGCCAAAGAATAAACCCTTTTGTTCATGTTGTAGTTCAGGCGGAACTGTTCAAAACTTTTAAGCAGCATTTGGAGAATGGTATCGACCTAGGTTTCCCCATCAATTTTTGCTCCACGGACTTCCATCTCATTCAAAAGAGCCATCATTTTGAGGATATGATCCCTTACGGGTATCCCCTCAGTCATGGTGGTCGTCATCAAGTTTCTCATAACCTCCTACCTAGCAGCCCGATTCTAGTGTCCGAAGAGTTCCTTGAGATTGTGCATCATGTCATAAGCAATAGGCATGGCCTGATGTTGATGTTGGTTGCTACTCGGAATACTGTTCTAGTTCTCTTGTATAAAAATTTATACAAGCATAGAATTATCCTAGCTACCCATGTGCTCTACTCAAGTTAAATTTGGATTGCAAACGATGCTTAACATTATTAATCCAAATTGTCCTTCAGAAGTTAAACTTGGATTGGAAACGATACTTAACATTTTTACTCCAAATTTAACCGATGTGTTCTTCATAAGTTAAACCATATTACAGAAGTTAATTAAATATCTATTTCAAAGATCGGCTTCCAGGTTAAACATGACGAGGCACTAGGCCTTCTTGGGTATGGGATCATCCACCACTTCCTAGACAAAGCCTTTCAAAGAAATTAGATATTTAACTTCTTACAATAAACTAGGTTTAACTATGGAGACCTCAATAGAAACACAATATTGAAACATGAAATCAAAAAATAAAATCGATAACAAAACGATAAGCTAAAACTGATAGCGTCTTGTGTTTGGTTTTTCAAAATCTATACAAAAGGATGAACTAGTTATGATGCGGAAACAAATAACTAGTTATACCTTTTGTAGTAGCTTATAGACCTCTTGATCTTCTATTGTATTCCTCTCCTTCTCTTGGATGTCATGTGGGCGACGATCTACCAAGATGAAATCCACCCGAGCTTCTTCCTTTGCTTCCAAGTTTCGGCCACCTTCCACCAAAGGATACTAGGATGCAATACCTCCTTCACTTCTTTCTTCTTCTTCTCCAAGCAACCGGCCACCAATGTCTCTCCAAGGCATGATGCCGCCGGCCACAAAGAAGAGGAAAGGGAGAAGAGGGAGGGTCGGCCACAAGGAATAGAGAAGAGGACTAAGAGATATATTAAACCATAAGGCACCACCTCCTCTTCTTTTATAATCCTTGGTGATTGCAAAAAAGGAAAGTTTTATAACAAAAAATAAAACTTCCTTTTCTATCATGGCATGGACGTCCACAAGCTTGTGCTCCAAACAAGGAAAGATTTTAAACAAAAAATTAAAATCTCTCTTCTAAAATCCCTTTTGTGGATAGCTATAAAAGGCATGTTTTATAAATTAAAATCTCTCTCTTTTAAATCCTTTTATGGATATCTATAAAAGAAAAGATTTTAAAATAAAACTTCTCTTTTAAAATATGGTTACAAAAAAGGAAAGTTTTGTCAAAAAATTAAAATCTTTCTTTCATATTATAGATAACTACAAATAAGGAAAGATTTCAAATCTCTCTTTTAATCCTTTGTAGAAAAGCTATAAAAGGAAAGATTTTGAAATTTAAAAGGAAAGATTTTATCAAAATTTTATTTTTAATAAAACTTCCTTTTCTCTTATGATATGGTCGACCCCTTGCTTGGACACCAAGTAAGGCTTGGCCGGCCCTAGCTTGGGCTCCAAGCTTGGCTTGGTCGGCCCCTTACTTGGGCTCCAAGCAAGGATAGGGGTCGACCCCTAGCTTAGGCTAAGAAGCTGGGCTTTGGGTGGATATAAGGCTTCATATAAGAGACTACAATAGGGACCGAGAGGAGGAATTGGTTTTGATCTCCCAATGAACTTGAGCTTCTCGTGTTCGCCCCGAACACCCAACTTAAGTTCATCAATAATAACTCATACCACTAAAGAGTTATTATTGAACTACCACACCAATCCCATATTACAATATGGGCTCCTTCTTATCATGAGTGTGTTAGTCTCCCTGTATTTAAGATATCGAACGCCCACTAATCAAATGAGTTACTAACAACTCACTTAATTAATATTTATCTTCAAGAGTAGTACCACTCAACCTTATTGTCATGTCGGACTAAGTCCACCTGCAGGGTTTACATGACAATCCTTATGAGTTCCTGAAGGGGACATCACCAACCTAGATCAGTTTCATTCTATAATCAACAACACACCATATAAATAATATCATTTCCCAACTTATCGGCCCTATTGATTTAACGAACTAAATATCACCCTTTGATAAATTAAAAAAATAAATATTAAGTATACGTGCTTGTTATTATATCATGATTAAGAGTATGCACATCTATAATAACAGAGGTCCTATTCTTTTTTTTTATAGTCAGTATAAAAAGAACAACCTCAAATGGTCTTGCTCAATACACTCAGAGTGTACTAGTGTAATTTTATAATCAAGATAAACTAATACCAAATTACACTACAACCATTCCAATGGTTTGTCCCATTCCATCTTGGTTGTGAGCAACTATTTATAATTTATAAGGAACTGATAACATGATCTTCTGTGTGACACCACACACCATGTTATCTTCAATATAAATTAAATGTACAACTACATTTAGCATATAAATATAGACATTTGACCAATGTGATTCTTATTTTAAAATAAATGTTTATACAAAAAGCTAGACTTTTAGTATACATTCTAACAGTTGCAGCACATTTGACATAGAAGTCAAAATGTAACACTTCGTCATCTCATCTGCCCTGCCTCATTTCTTATGATACTCAATCTCCTCTTCACTAGAATCGCTATTAGGCAGACTTGGGCAGATCTCAAAAAGTATGAATTTGTAACCTTCAGCAGTTAAGACAATATCTAAGTTTTGTTTCCAATCAATGTAATTGGGACCAGTAAGTTTGTTTTCTTTCAATATAGTAGCAAGAGGATTGAAAGCCATTTGAAATCCTAAGAATCACAAAATATTTGATCAAAACTTTAGAATTTAAAATAATATTGATTTCTCAAACAATATCATTTAAATTCACCAACACCTCAAAACATTGTGAATTTTGTATGCCACGATAGTGTGGACGTATACAAATTCAAACATTTGTAAGAGGGGGTTTTATCCATTAATTTTATTATCTTGTCAACTTAACTTTATGACAAATAAAATTAATAGTTGATTTTTCTTCGGTCACACAAATAATAGCAGTGACTCCGATGGGAAGGATACTATTAAATGCGCCTAAGTGTATACCATTACTTGATACTTAGTCTATTAAATAGGATTGTGCCCCTTCAGATGGAGAAGATCACACAAACCTAAATAATTTCCTATAATCATCCATAAAGGGAGTTTGATCTAGTGATCCGCAAACAAATTCATCCGATGTGGAGGAAGGCACTCAAAGACAACACGCAAGTTTAAATTCATCACTTACAAACCAGTAATGGAGACCATGGAATTTAAATAATTTCTCTCCCACTTAGTTATTTGAAACGAGGAATTTTAACATGCACACACACATAGCACATATAAACAACATAAAAGGTAATAAATATGAAAATAATTTTCCAACTATTATGGCCTCATCCATAGCTGTCGTCCATGTGCCACCAACCCTAGCCGCCGCCAACGGGTCATGTCGTCGTGACTATCTTGCTTCCTTTTCCTCTGCACCTCTAGTCTTCAAATAGCATCACGCCTCACAAGGATACGATCCGCGATAAAAATAAAATTTTACATTTATCGATCCTATATTACACAAGGGAATGTACATGTAATCTAGATCGAATAGAATGTAAAATCCTAAAACTAATACAGCTCCAGCTGTATTTAATAATTACAATCATGCACACACATAAAATGCCCTCGACATGCCCGAGGGTCCAAATCACACACAAATATAATAGGGTCATAATAGTTGGAACTAGGATGCCTACAACCACAGAGTTAATCTATTTGCACATCCTACTATTATCCTACCTAAATTTATGTATGAAAATTGCATAATTTAACTGAAAACCAAACACATAGAGGCAGAAAACTAGCTCTGATACCAATTGTTGGCGCTACTTAGAATTTCATTCTGTTTCCCCTATATAAAAATTTGTACAAGCACAGAACTTTTTCTAGCAACCCATGTGCTTTTCAGAAGTTACACTTGGATTGCAAATGAAACTTAAAATTATTAATCCAAGTTCAACCCATGTGTTCATCAGAAGTTAAATCATATTATAGAAGTTGATTAAATATCTATTTCAAGGATTGGCTTCCAGGTCGTTGGCGAGGCACTCGGCCTTCTTGGGTATAGGATCATCCACCACTTCCTAGTCAAAGTCTTTCAAAGAAATTGAATATTTAAACTCATTATAGTAAACCATAGGTTAAACTACAGAGACCTCAATCAAAGCACAAGATCGTCAGCCTCTAGTGTTGGTATTTCAGGATCCATACAAAGGAAAAATAACTAGTACACAGAGGAAACAATTAACTTGTTATACCTTTCTTTGTAGCTTAAAGACCTCCTGATCTTCTGCTGTATTCCTCTCCTCCTCTTGGACGTCATATGGGCGACGATCTACCAAGATGCAAAAAACACCCAAGTCCTTCTTTCTTCCAAGACTTTCGGCCACCAAGCAATCAAAGCTAGGAATACCACCTCTTGTTCTTCTTTCTTCCTTGTAACCTGTCGGGCACAAGATGGTTGAAGCCTCTTGATGCCACGGGCCTTAGGTGAGAAAGCAAGGGGAGAATAAGAATATGAGGGGGCCAGCCATAAGGAGAATAGAAGAGGAATATAAATTCTATATATGATTACTTCCTCTAAGGCACCATATATCCTCTTTTATAATCCTTGGTAATGGCTAAAAAGGAAAGATTTTAACAACAATTAAAATCTCTCTTTTAAATTTTCTATTGTGGATGGCTACAAAAGGAAAGTTTTAAAATTAAAAATCCCTCTTTTAAGCATTGTAGATGGCTACAAAAAGGAAAGATTTTTAAAATTAAAATCTATCTTTTAAATCATGGTTACAAAAAAGGAAAGTTTTAACAAAAATAAAATCTCTCTTTTAAACCATTGTAGATGGCTACAAAAGAAAAGATTTTTTAAATTTAAAACTCTCTTTTAAAACCATGTGGATGGTTTCAAAAAAGGAAAGTTTTTAAAATTTAAAATCTCTCTTTTAAAATATTATAGATGGCTACAAAAAGAATGATTTAAAAAATTAAAAACCCACTTTTAAACCCATCTTGGTTGGCCCCTTGCTTGGGCACCAAGCAAGGATGTGGTCGGCCATAAGGATGACTTGGGTGGATGCGAGGCTTTATACATAGAGGCTACAACAGGGACATAGAGGAGGAATTGGTTTTGGCCTCCTGATAAGCTTGAACTTCCTATGTTCATGTAACGCCCCACCCCTTCCTGCTCAAGCTGACGGGGGTTACTTATCTTTTTCTTCTTATCTTATTTTACTTACTTGCTTGTTAATAATCTTTTCTACTTAAAACAGCGGAAGTCTTGTTTATAGTATATTTTTTTCTTTTTAAAACTTTTCTTTTACTTTTCAAATCATCATCACTAACTACCTATCATATAAAGTCCCATAGCATGCTTAACATGAGTTTAAGCCATAATACTAATAAGCATGATGAAATATCATGGAGTCATGGAATAACGACATAAGCATAATTCTTATTAAATAAAAGTAGGTCTTTCTCTTTTAGCCGAGCCACTACTACACACGTCCTTCTTGCCCCTCCTGCTGCTCCCTTAGTGCATCCATTCCTTGCCTTTATCTGTAGTACAAGGAAAGTAAGCTATGAGCACACAAAGCTCAGTAAGATCCTTCCTACTCACAAAAATCGTAAAGCATAGCATATTCATAAGGCATAAAGCATAAGACAACTCATCATATCATGTATAGAAGCATCATATCGTAACATAATCGTAAGGTATCATGGCATATCATGACAAAATCATAAAGTGCATCCTAGCATAACATAACATAATCATAAGTATCATGGCATATCATGGCATAATCATAAAGTGCATCCTAGCATAACATAACATAATTGTAAGTATCATGGCATAATCATAAAGTGCATCCTAGCATAACATAACATAATCATAAGTATCATGACATATCATGGCATAATCATAAAGTGCGTCCTAGCATATCATAACATAGTCATAAGTATCATGGCATATCATGGCATAATCATAAAGTGCATCCTGGCATATCATAACATAGTCATAAGTATCATGTGAGATGACTTTCAAAAACATGTATCATGAAAAATATATGCAACATGTCTTTTGAAAACTTATTACATACATATTTAAACATAATTTCAACATGATTAGGGCCCCGGCTTGTACCACATACATAAATGCGCGCGTCCTATGTAGGTCCAAGGTAGCAAGTCTTGAACCCTACAAGGCATACATACTAGGCCCGTTTCTTAGTCCATCGACCTAGGGGCACTTAGGAGCCCATCCCTAACGAGGCCCGTTTTTAGTCCAACGACCCCGGGGCGCTTATGGAGCCCACCCTTGGTACAAGTCATATAAAGTAAAGTAGCATGTCATACATATCATGGTTCTTATTATTTCATGCATATCATATTTCTTAACGTATCATATCATACAAAATTTGGGCACACAGCTCATCATAATAACATGCATAATTTGGGCACACAGCACATCATAAATACATGCATAGTTTGGGCACACAGCTCATCATACAAGCATGCATAATTTGGGCACACAGCACATCATAAGGGTTATCAACATGCATAGATCATAAGCATACATAAATAAACATAGAAGCATAGCAAGCTCTTATTACATCATGAAACATTGCATGTGAGGCACATGGAAATCATAATTAGGTCTCCACCCTAGTATCATATAGTGGCTGAAACACATGGTTATAAATTAGGTTAACAATCAACATACAACCATGTGAACCCTAAACCATTATCATATCATGTATCATAAAGAGCATCATGAGCATGTTTAGTTTAGGTTCTAGGTTTTCTAAGCTTGTAAACTCATCATGGCCGAATATCATCAATCATCCCATTTGCTAGAAAGTCAATATACAAGCATGTGAACTCTAAACCAACATCATATTATACATCATGAGAAACAACATAAGCATGTTTAGTTTAGGTTCTAGGTTTTCTAAGTCTATAAACTTGTTATGGCCGAATATCATCAAGCATCATATTTGCTAGAAAATCAATATACAAGCATGTGAACTCTAAACCAACATCATATCATACATCATGAGAAACAACATAAGCATGTTTAGTTTAGGTTCTAGGTTTTCTAAGTCTATAAACTTGTTATGGCCAAATATCATCAAGCATCATATTTGCTAGAAAATCAATATACAAGCATGTGAACTCTAAACCAAAAATCATATCATACATCATGAGAAACAACATAAGCATGATTAGTTTAGGTTCTAGGTGTCCTAAGCTTATTAACTTACCATGGCCGAAACTTGTGAACCATGAAACTAGGTTTCATGTGGCATAAAAGCATGGAAACCCTAAACCATTTTCATAGTATTTATTACCAAGAACATCATGAGCATGTTTAGTTCAAGTTCTAGGTTTCCTAGGCTTATAGAATTGTTGTGGCCGAAAGTTCATGGAGCATGAAAACAAGTTCTAACCACACTACAAACATGAGCATGTCATATTAATTTCATATCTTGTCTTAAGGAGGATCATGGCATGATTAGTTTAGGTTTAACAATTTTCCTAGGCCCCTAATCCTATCATGGCCGAATGCTTATGAGCATGGAATAAAGTTCAACCCAACATATAAACATGAGCATATCATATCAACTTCATATCTTATCTTAAGAAAGATCATGGCATGCTTAGTTTAGGTTTTAAAATTTCCTAGGCCCTTTAACCTACCATGGCCGAATGTTTATGAGCATGGAATAAAGTTCAATCAACATATAAGCATGAGCATATCATGTTAACAACTCTCTCATCATAAGGTACATATCATAAAACAAAAGGAGCATACTTGGTTTGAGTCTTAACTTACCTATTTCCTTTATTCATGCTTGGCCGAGAGTCTAGGGACATGACTCTAAGTTCTAACCAAACATTATAACATATAAACATTAGATAAATCCCCTACCATAAGATACATGTTACAAGAAATATATTGAGCATGTCAAACTTGGGTCTTTACATTTCCTAGGTCCTTCTATTTTTTTTTTTTTTGTCTTGGCCGAAAATTCCATGAAGGTATCCTAGATTTTTAGGCAACCTAATCTCATAGAAAATACATAAGCTATTGTACCACAGGTGAGGGGAAACTTACATAGTTTTTCGCTTGTTGTTCCTTAAGAAAAATAATACCCTTGTGAGGAGGAAGAAGAACTTCTCTTCCTAGTTTTCCCTTTTTGTTTTCTTCTTCTTGTAAGAGGTAGACCTTGAGATTCCTTCCTAGAAATAAGGTTTTCTTAGAGAGGAAACCCTAACTTGACCCTTGAGAATGAGAAGGGAAAACTCCAAGTTTCGGTGGAGAAGGAAAGAGGAGGAAGAAGAAGAATTGGAAATTTTCTTTCTCTTTTCTCCTCTAAATCCTATTTATTCATCATGAGAGTGAATTATGTCTTCATTAATCCCTCCCTTAACTCTTCTATCCCTTCCCTCTTTGATTCCCACGAAAATGAGAAGAAGAAAAGGGGAGGAAGGCAATTTTGCCTTCTTCTTGCTCCCTCTCTTAACCAAGAGGAAGAGGAGGTAAGCAACTTGGTTTTCTCTTGCTCTTTTGCTTAGTTTTTTTTTTTTTCTTCTCACCTTTAACTACAATTTTCATTCCTTTCTATCCATATATTATTCATCATTCTAGTGGTTATCATACATCAATTTATCTCTATTATTGGTGGGAGGTTCAAGGTTCAAACATTCACCTCTCTCTCTTTTTATTTCTATTATTTCTTTTTGATTCCTCTTACTTTTATGCTCTAAAGAAAATAACACCCATACACTTATCTTATAATTTCGTGGGTGTTACAGTTCGACCCAAACCCAACTCAAGTTCATCAATAATAACTCATACCACTAAAGAGTTATTATTGAACTGTCGCACCAATCCCATATTACATTATGGGCTCCTTCTTATCATGAGTGTGTTAATCTCCCTGTGTTTAAGATATCGAATATCCATTAATTAAATGAGTTACTGACAACTCACTTAATTAACATCTAGCTTCAAGAGTAGTACCACTCAACTTCATTGTCATGTTAGAACTAAGTCCACCTGTAGGGTTTACATGACAATCCTTATGAGCTCCTCAAGGCAACATCATCATCCTAATAAATATAACACAGTTTCCTTCTATAATCAATAACATACCATATATATAATATTATTTCCCAACTTATCGGGCCTATTGATTTAATGAATAAATCTCACCCTTTGATAAATTAAAGAAATAAATACTAAGTACATGTGCTTATTATTATATCGGGATTAAAAGTACGCACATCCATAATAACAAAGTTTCTGTTCTTTTATGCAGTCAGTATAAAAGGAACAACCTCAAATGATCTTGCTCTATACACACAAAGTGTACTAGTATAATTTATAGTCAAGATAAACTAATATCAAATTACACTACAACTATTCCAATGGTTTGTCTCAATCCATCTTGGTTGTGAACTTCTATTTATAATATATAAGAAACTAATAATATAATCTTCTGTGTGATACCACACACCATGTTATCTATAATATAAATTAAATGGACAATTGCATTTAACTAAATGCATATATTTGACCAATGTGATTCTCATTTTAAAATAAATGTTTATACAAAAAGCTAGGCTTTTAGTATACATTCTAACATAAACATGTTTCAACAACTAATGAATAGGATATACCTTTATTTTTCTCCTTTCTGCGAGAGCATTCCACCTTCTAATGTCCAGACTATTTGCATGTGAAGCACTTGCCTTTCAGCTTCTTCACACCTGCCTGCGACCCAGTTCTTTGAGGTCGAATCACTTTCTTTGCCGAACCAACTTGTTTCTTCTTCTTCTTTCCGCCTTTCGGCTTAGATGCAGAAATGTTTTCAGCAATGTGAACTTGAGAACTTTGACGAAATAGCCCTTCTGCCGCTTGGAGTTCTGTCAAAAGTCCTGCCAACGAATAAACCCTTTTGTTTATGTTGTAGTTTAGGCGGAACTACTCAAAACTCTTGGGCAGCGTTTAGAGAATGATATCGACCTAGGTTTCCCCATTGATTTCTGCTCCAAGGACTTCCATCTCATTCAAATGAGTCATCATCTTGAGGATATGATCCCTCACGGGTGTCCCCTCAGTCATGGTGGTTGTCATTAAGTTTCTCATGGCCTCCTGCCTGGCAGCCCAATTCTGGTGTCCGAAGAGTTCCTTGAGATTGAGCATCATGTCATAGGCAGTGGGTAGGGCCTGATGTTGATGCTGCAGCACATTTGACATAGAAGCCAAAATGTAACACTATGTCATCTCATCTGCCTTGACCCATTTCCTATGTCTCTCTATCTCCTCTTAACTAGAATCTTTATCCGTCATGCTAGGACAGACCTCAAGAAGTACGAACTTGTATTCTTCAGCAGTTAAGACAATGTCCAAGTTTCATTTCCAATTAATAGAATTTTGACCAGTAAGTTTATTTCTTTTAAAATAACAGCAAGAGGATTGAAAATCATTTTGAAATACTGAGAATCACAAAATACAATATTTGATCAAAACTTTAGAATTTAAAATAATATTGATTCCTCAAACAATATCATTTAAATTCACCAACACCTCAAAACACCGTGAATTTTGTATGTCATGATAGTGTGGACGTATACTAATTCAAACATTTGTAAGAGGAGGTTTTACCCATTAATTTTATTATCTTGTCAACCTAACTTTGTGACAAATAAAATTAATAGTTGGTTTATCTTCGGCCACACAAATAATAGCAGTGACTCCGATGGGGAGGATACTATTAAATGCGCCTAAATATATACCATTACTTGATACTTAGTCCATTAATTAGGATTGTGCCCCTTTAGATGGAGAAGATCACACATACATAAATAATTTCCTATAATCATCCATAGAGGAAGTTTGATCTAGTGATCCGCAAACAAACTCATCCGATATGGAGGAAGGCACTTAAAGCCAATGCGCAAGTTTGAATGCATCACTTACAAACTAGTAATGGAGACCGTGGAATTTATTTAAATAATCTTTCTCCCACTTAGTTATTTAAATCAAAAAATTTTAACATGCACACACATTACAGCACATAGCATCACAACACATAAAAATAGCATATAAAGGCAATAAATATGAAAATAAAATTTCCAACTATTATGGCCTCATCCAACGTTGTCCTCTAATATGTTGCCAATAGATCAAGTCGCTGCGTCTATCTTGCTTCCTTCTTCGCCGCGCCTCCGGTCCTCAAAATAGCACCATGCATAACAAGGATACAAGCCGCAACAAAAAATAAAATTTACATTTATCGATCCTATATTCCACAAAGGAATTTACATGTAATCTAAATCAAACAGAATGTAAAATAATAATAATGTAGCGATCGACTGCATTTAATTATTACAATCATGCACACAAAACAACCTCGACATGCCCGAGGGTTCAAATCATACACAAACATAAAAAGTCATAATAGTTAGAACTAGGATGCCTGCAACCACAAAGTTAATCTTTCTAGCACATCCTACTATTATCCTGCCTAAACTTGTATATGATCAGTGCATAATTTAACCGAAAATCAATCACACAGAACCAGAAAACTTGTTTTGATACCACTTGAAGGGCACTAGAATTCCGTTCTGTTTAAATTTCCCTGTACAAAAATTGTACAAGTACAGAACTTTTCCTAGCAACCCGCATGTTCGATCAGACATGTGTTTGATCAATCAAGAAAGTTCTTGATGGATCAAAGCACACCTTGATCAAAGTACAAGATCACTGGCCTCTTGTGTTGGTATTCAAAATCGATACGAAGAAAACCAAACTAATTACATAGCGGAATTAAAGAACTAGTTGCACCTTTCTTCGTAGCTAAAGACCTATTGATCTTCTGTCATATTCCTCTCATCTTCTTAGATGTCATGTGGGCGACGATCAACCAAGACGACACCACCATCCTTCTCTTCTCGGTTTCCAAACCGCCGGCTACAAAAGGAGGCTCTAGGATGGGACACCTTCTAATCTTCTTCCTTCTCTTCTTCTTCCTCTTCTCCAATCCGCTGACCACCAAGTAAGAGGGAGTGTCGGCCACCAAGGAGGAGGGGGTGTCGGCCACCAAGGAGGAGGGGCACCGACCACCAGGGATAAAGGGGGTGTCGACCCTAGCAAAGGAGAAGGGGAGGGGCGTCGGCCCTAGGTGAGGATGAAAGGGAGGGGCGTCGGCCACAAGGAGGAGAAGAGAGAAAATTATTATTAGGTTTTATAGGCCACCACCTACTCCTTTTTATAGGCTTGCCGTAGGTTACAAAGAAAGAAAAATAACAGAATTCTGTTAAGAAAAAATCTCCCTTTCTATAACCAAGTTAAACCAAACCAAGTTAAGTTAAACCAAACCAAGTTAAGTTAAAACAAACCAAGTTAAGTTAAACCAAACCATGGATGGGTGGATGCGAGGCTTTATATAGAGGCTATACCAGGGACCTAGAGGAGGAATTGGTTTAGGCCTCCTGATGGGCTTGGGCTTCCTGTGTTCGGCCCGAACACCTAACTCAAGTCCATCAATAATAATTCATACCACTAAAGGGTTATTATTGAACTACCGCACCAATCCCATATTACAATATGGGCTCCTTCTTATCATGAGTGCGTTAATCTCCCTGTGTTTAAGATATCGTATGTCCGTTAATTAAATGAGTTACTGACAACTCAATTAATTAACATCTGATTCCAAGAGTAGTACCACTCAACTTTATTATCATGCCGGAGTAAGTCCACCTACAGGGTTTACATGATAATCCTTATGAGTTCCTCAAGGGGACATCATCATTCTAAATAATTAGAACACAGTTTTCTTCTATAATCAACAACACACCATATAAACAGTACTATTTTCCAACTAATCGGGCCTATTGATTTAACGAATAAATCTCACCCATTGATAAGTTAAATAAATAAATATTAAGTATACGTGCTTGTTATTATATAGAGATTAAGAGGATGCACATCCATAATAACAAAGGTTTTGTTCTTTTATGTAGTCAGTATAAATCAAACAACCTCAAATGGTCCTGCTCAATATACACATAGTGTACTAGTGTAATTTTATAGTCAGGACAAACTAATACCAAATTACACTACAACCATTCCAATGGTTTGTCCCTATCCATCTTGGTTGTGAGCTACTATTTATAATTTATAAGGAACCGATAACATGATCTTCTGTGTGTCACCACACACCATGCTATCTATAATATAAATTAAATGGACAACTGCATCGACATATATATAAATATAAAATGTAAATATTTGACCAAAGTGATTCTTATTTCAAAATATTTCAAAAACAGATGTTCATACAAAAGCTAAGCTTATAGTATACATCCCAGCAATTAATACTTTTTTCCAGTTATTTTTTTTACTTCATTTCTGAACTCTTTAAACTTTTCAAAAGATTCGGACTTATATTTCATCAAATATATGTACCCATACCGTGAATAGTCATCAGTGAAAGTAATAAAATAATAATGATCATATTTTGTGCTAGCACTTAATGGACCACGCACATCAGTATGGATCAAATCCAACATCTCATGTGCACATTCTACTTGACTTTTAAAAGGTGTCTTAGTCATTTTTCCTTTCAGACAAGATTCACAAGTTGGTAGGGAATTTATGTCTGACGAATTAAACAATCCTTCACTTACTAAATTGGTCATCCTTCTTTGTGAAATATAACCAAGTCTAGCGTGTCATATGTGTGCTTGATTTGTACTATCTTCTTTTCTTTTCTTTGTTATTGATTGTGTTTATATATTGTTTACTGGAATATCTTTTAATTTTAAGTTATAGAACTCATTTTCTAATTCATTAGTCCCAATCAAACATTTATCCTTGTAAATACTGTAAACACCTTTTGCAAAAAGACAAGAATAACCATATCTATCAAGCATAGAAATAGAAATAATATTTTTAACTAAGTCTAGAACAAATAAAATATTTTTTAAATACAACTTAAAATCATTGCTCAAGATCAAAGTAATATCTCCCATAGCTTTAGTAGAACTCTTGCTCTATTCCCAAGTCTTAAAAAGGTTTCACCCTCTTTGAGTCTTTTACTTCTTGTCATCATCTGCAAATCATTGCAAAGATGAGAACCACAGTCAGTATCCAATATCCAAGAAGTAGAGTTAATAGAGACATTAACTTCTATATAGAGCATACCTTTGTCAGAACACTTCTGAGCAAGTTACTCCTTGCAATTGCACCTCCAATGTCCAAGCTTGTTGCAGTGGAAACAAACATGTTCTGACTGATTAGGCTTTGTGGGCCTTGGCTTCTTATTAGGCTTGATCTTCTTCATAGGGGAAGAAAGCTTCTTTCCCTCTTTCTTAGGTCCTTTCTTGGATCCAGAAGATGAACCTACAAGGAAAACAGATTTTTTCTATTTCATGGTTGCTTTATAATTTGCAAACATATTGACTAGCTCTTCAAGGGTAGCCTCTAGCTTATTCATATTGAAGTTAACCACAAAATTGTCAAATAAGGAGAGAAGAGAAAATAATATGATGTCTGTTGACAGTTCATGTAGAATAACTAAGTTAAGGTTTAATAAGTTTTCAACAAGCCCAATCATCTTGACCCCATGCTCATGGACCAAAGCCCCATCTTGCATACGAGCTGTCATGAGCTCCTTGACAGTCGCGTACCTAACTAAACGAGTCTGTGCACCATACAATTCTTGTAGGTGTATGTGAATATCTTTAGCATCCACAGTCTCCTCGAACCGCTTTTGTAGTTCATTTGACATTGAAGCCAGCATATAATATCTTGCTTGAAGATTATGGTCCGACCATTTTTCAAGCTTTGCCAACTCATCAGGGGTGGCATTAACAGGAGCCTCTTTTGGAGGTGCCTTATCCAATGTATATGCAATTTTTTTAGATGTCAGAACAATCTTTAAATTTCTTAGTCAGTCAGAATAGTTAGGTCCGGTTAATTTATTCTGATCAAGTATCATAGATAGTGGATTTCGAGATGCTATATCGAAAATATACTGAAATGAAAAATAGATAATTAACATTACCAACTATTTTATATAATTCATAAGAAAAAATATGTGAACTTTTATATTTTTAATTTACTCCTACTATTTTGAACATTTCTATCACCTTCTAATGGAAATGGGAAATTATATTTCCTTAGTGAGTACATAGAGCCCAATTAGCCAATTGCGATCCCTAAATGATATCAACCGATCACAATTCCCAAACAGAAGAACTCAATTACATCATATGCAACCTCTATGTAATTCACCTCACGTTTGAAAAGGGCC
Organism: Zingiber officinale; assembly: GCF_018446385.1. NCBI lineage: Eukaryota > Viridiplantae > Streptophyta > Magnoliopsida > Zingiberales > Zingiberaceae > Zingiber > Zingiber officinale. Next base: position 67,102,892 of record NC_055988.1, on the reverse strand, counting down.
CAATAATATGACGATGATTATCTTTATGTGTGAAGCCGATCTATCAATGTTAGATCGTAATGGGCGGTCATCATGCGTTCCCTCAATGATATGAGCTGAAGTCATAGGAGTTTCACCTAATCCACATCATTTATTTTAGTGGAAGACACAGTTTTCTAGCGTCCAAGCCTCCCCAATGATATGAGACAGACACTGACCGTGGGTAGCTTTCATCATGCAACCATCGTTGATGAAAGACACTGAAAAATATACTCTTATATTTTTCCCTTTATGACTTGATCTAAATTTTGAATCATATTCAAAATGAGATATTTTAATTTAAATATTTATATCATCACTCGGAAGATATAATATGTTTTATGTATGTTTGACGGAATCAAGCAACTATGTTATAAAATAACATACATACATATATCTGATACTCTATATTAAATATATCATATTTTTGTTGGGTTTTTCAGGCCGTAAAAATCACTTTTTGCGTTGCGGAAACCCCGAAACCCCGCCACCGAATCCATGCAAAGAAATAAAATTTCGTAAAACTTCAAGTACGAGTTTCTAACCTAGATCTAAACTAGATCTACAAAGGAGAAAAGCTTTGCCCTTGATGCGATGCCCTTCGCTTAATCCCGCTCGTCCAAGGTTCGCCGGATCTCGAGAGTATCAAAGTAGATACTCCTCTATGTGTATCCATACAAGCAAGAGATGGAGAAACCAAACAAAAAGGTGTACTAGCACCTTTGAATGGTTTGGCCAAAATGGAGGAGAGGGAGAGAAGAGAGAGCTTGAGGAAGAAGATGAGAGTTACAGAAAAGAAATAAAACTCACCAATGAATTAGTGTGGCCGGCCGCATTAAGAGGGAGTTTTATCTCCATGGGATACCAAGAGTCACAACTCTTGGTAACTCCCATGAGGTGGCATCCCACTTAAGCAACCATGATGATGTGGAGCATCACCATTGGCCCACTTAATGTCAACTCACCAATGAGGTGGAAAATGGTCAAGTCAAACTTGACCCTTCATCTTCCTCTCAAGTCAAGTCAAACTTGACCACTTCTCTCCCATGGTTGATCAAATCTAGCCATTGGTTCAAGTCAATTTTAATTTAATGAATCTCTATTCACTGAATTAAATTGACTCAATGAGTCTAAGTCCAAATTAGACTCATCTAACATATGAACCAAATTGAGTCCAACTCAATTAGCCTAATTTGGATTACTCTTAATCCAATTTAGTTCATCACATGGACCTAATCCTTTAGGTTCATCAAATGAACCTAATCTCCATCTAATTGCCCTTTGTGTGTGACCCTATAGGTTCTTATAACATTGGTAATGCTCCTAAACCCATTTAGAAGCATAAGTAATGAGCGGTATCTAGCAACACATCATTACTACCCAAGTTATAAGAATGTTGAGATCCAACATCACCTTGTAACTACTAATTGTGACTCTTCACAATATATGACAAGTGTTCTTCTATCCTTGACATCTAAATTGATCAATGTGAGGCATAGACCATGTCATCCTCTAATCAATCTAAATCTTGAATCTCAAGTAGACTCACTCAATCAAATGAGCTCAATATCTCATATTGACTCATTTGGGCATGGCCATGCACTTCGTGGTCTCACTCTATCAAGAATATCGATGTCACTCCCGTCAAATAGGAGGGATAGATCCCATCTACATCACTCACATCCCTCCGCATAATTTGTTACATACCCAGTAATCGTCTTTATAGTCCACCCAGTTACGGGTGACGTTTGACGAAGCTAAAGTATGTAACTCCTTATATAGGGAACCATGGTGACTTCAAGTCCAAGGACTAATAGTCATACTAATAGTCACATGAGAAATTATATGACACTCATATAACAATCCATGATACTTTCTCATGGCGGGTCATTTAGTATACATTCTCCAATGCATACCCATGTGTCAACTTGATATCTCCATATCCATGACTTGTGAGATCAAGTCATCGAGTTGACCTACATGCTAGTCTCATTGCTTCAACATTGTCCCTGAATGTTAATACTTGACTAGAAATGATTAAGAATAGTGTTCCCTATATCATCTCACTATCGATTCAACCAATCGATTGATATAGGTAAGAACCTTCTACTCAAGGCCGCTATTATACTTAGTTATTTGGCACCAATATAAGTAAGTATAATAACCAAAAACAAATATCTTTATTTATATACAAGAATATGATACAACGAGTCCATACAACAATCATCAAATGATTGGCTCTAGGGCTCTAACTAACAATCTCCCACTAACACTAGTGCCAATCAGTGTAGGCTCTAAGGCCTAATGACCTAGTGTGACCATCATGCTTTCTCTGTGCCAAAGCCTTGGTCAAGGGATCTGCGATGTTAGCCTCTGTGGGTACTCTGCAAATCTTCACATCTCCTCTCTCAATAATCTCTCGAATTAGATGGAAGCGCCGTAGTATGTGTTTGGTCCGCTAGTGTGAGCGAGGTTCCTTAGCCTGTGTTATTGCTCCATTGTTGTCACAATAGAGCTCTATGGGATCAGCTATGCTAGGAACCACCCCAAGCTCAGTAATGAACTTGCGGATCCAAACTGCCTCCTTTGCTACTTCTGATGCAGCAATATCCTCGGCCTCAGTTGTAGAATCAGCGACTGTGTCTTGCTTCGAACTCTTCCAGCTCACAGCACCACCATTTATGAAAAACATGAACCCTGACTACGATCGATAATCATCCTGGTCGGTCTGGAAGCTGGCATCACTATAACCCTTTACAGCTAGCTCGTCATCGCCTCTATATATCAAGAAATATTCTTTAGTTCTTCTCAAGTACTTAAGAATATTCTTGACCGCTATCCAGTGACTTTCACCTGGATCTAACTGGTATCTGCTCGTCATGCTCAAAGCATACGAGACATCAAGACGAGTACATAGCATGTCGTACATGATAGATCCTATGGCTGAAGCATAAGGGATCTGATCCATGCGGTCTCTCTCCTCTCTAGAAGAGGGACTTTGAGTCTTCAAAAGACTCATACCATGTGACATCGACAGAAATCCCTTCATGGAGTTCTGCATGGCAAACCGAAGTAGTACCTTGTCAATGTATGCACTCTGACTTAGGCCAAGCGATCTCTTAGATCTATCTCTATAGATCTGTATGCCTATAATGCGGGATGCTTCACCTAAGTCCTTCATTGAGAAACAAGTCCCTAACCAAGTCTTGATAGACTGCAGCAAAGGGATGTCTTTCCCAATGAGTAGTATGTCATCCACATACAATATAAGGAAGACAACTGTGTTCCCTACAACCTTCTTGTAGATACAAGGTTCATCTTCATTCTTGACGAAACCAAACTGTTTGATTGCATCATCGAATCGAAGATTCCAGCTCCGAGAAGCTTTCTTTAGTCCATAAATGGACCTATGCAGCTTGCATACTCTGCTAGTATACTGTGGATCTACAAAACCCTCAAGTTGTGTCATGTACACATCCTCGAGCAGGTTTCTATTCAAAAACACAGTTTTGACATCCATCTGTCATATCTCATAATCGTGGTACGCTGCAATAGCAAGCATAATCCGAATGGATTTAAACATCGCTACTGGAGAAAAGGTTTCATCATAGTCAATACCATGAATTTGCTTGAAACCTTTAGCTACCAAGCGACCCTTATAAATAAGTCCATCCATGTCAGTCTTTCTCTTAAAGACCCACTTACACCCAATGGGTTTGACCCCTTCAGGTGGATCAACCAAAGTCCATACTTGGTTAGTGTACATGGATTCCATCTCATATCTCATGGCCTCTAGCCATTTCTCAGAATCTGGTCTCATCACAGCTTCCTGATAGGAGGTAGGCTCATCCTCAATGAGCACAACGTCATCATGGTCAGACAAGAGAAATGAGTATCTCTCAGGCTGACGACATACCCTATCAGATCTGCGAAGAGGTAGGTCTACTTGAACTGGTTGTGGTTCCTCAACTCCTTGTGGAACAACATCATGCACAACACTTTGTGGTTCCAGTTCAACTTCCATCGAGGCTTCTGTGCTATGGTCCACATCTTGAACTTCTTCAAGATCGAACATACTCCCACTAGTCTTTCTAGAAACAAAATCCCTTTCTAGAAATACCCCAGTCTTAGCCACAACTACCTTGTGTTGACTGGGAATGTAGAAGTAATATCTCTTCGTTTCCTTGGGATATCCAATGAAATATCACTTGTCAGATTTGGGTCCCAGTTTGTCCGAGACTTGACATCGAACGTAAGCCTCACAACCCCAAATCCTCATAAAAGACACCTGGGCATCTCTCCCAGTCCATATCCTATATGATGTCTTTATTACAGCCTTAGATGGAACTTGGTTGAGAATGAAGGTTGTTGTGTCTAGAGCATAACCCCAAAGATACATAGGAAGGTCTGTGTGACTCATCATAGATCGTACCATATCTAATAAGGTACTATTCCTCCTTTCAGATACACCATTCCACTGTGGTGTTCCAGGAGGAGTGAGTTGAGATAGAATCCCACACTCAGCTAGATAGTCACGAAACCCATGGCTAAGGTATTCACCACCTCGATCTGATTGAAGTATCTTAATACTTTTGCCAAGCTGGTTTGTACTTCATTCTTGAATTCTTTGAACTTTTCAAAGGATTCTGACTTATGTGTCATCAGGTACACATAACCATATCTACTGAAGTCATTAGTAAATGTAATGAAGTACCTATAACCACCTCTAGCAGTGACATTGAAAGGGCCACATACATCACTATGTATAAGACCTAACAAGTCAGTCGCTCTCTCACTGTATCCACTAAAGGGAGTCTTGGTCATCTTGCGTAGAAGGCATGACTCGCATGTCTCATATGATTCAAAATCAAATGAGTCCAGCAAACCATCTTTATGGAGCTGGGATAAGCATTTGTCATTTATATGACCTAAGTGACAGTACCAGAGATAGGTTTGGTTCATGTCATTTGACTTGAACCTCTTGGTACTTATATTATAGATAGGGTTCTCAAGGTCTAGAATATAGAATTCGTTCATCAGAGGTGCACTACAATAGAACATATCATTTAAATAAACTGAACAATATTTGTTCTTTATTATAAATGAAAAACCTTTCTTGTCCAAACAAGAAACTAAAATTATATTCTTAGTTAAAGCATACACATAACAACATTCATCTAATTCTAATACAAGCCCAGAAGGCAGAGATAGATGATAAGTTCCTACAACAACAGCAGCAATCCGTGCTCCATTGCCTACGCGTAGGTCCACCTCGCCCTTCTTCAATGCCCTGCTATTTCTCAGCGCCTGCACTTTAGTACAAATATGAGAAGCACATCCGGTATCTAATGCCCATGATGAAGAAATAGATAGATTGACTTCTATAACATAGATACCTGAAGTGGAAGTCTCACTTCTCTTCTACTTAAGATCTTTCAGGTACACTTTGTAGTTCCTCTTCCAGTGCCCGGTCTGACCACAGTGGAAGCAGGTAGCATCCTTGGCTACCCCTCCTTTGGGTTTCAGTGTCTTGCCTTTGCCCTTGGCTTGGGACTTTCCCTTACCTTTAGGCTTGCCCTTGCCTTTGCTATAACGCCCCGCCCCTTCCTGCTTAAGCTGACGGGGGTTACTTATCTTTTCTTCTTAAAACAGCGGAAGTCTTATCTATAGTATATATTTTTTTTCCCTTTAAAACTTTTTCTTTACTTTTCAAATTATCATCACTAACTACCTATCATATGAGTCACATAACATGCTTAACATAAATTTAAGTCATAATACTAAAGAGCATGATGAAATGTCATGGAGTCATAAAAGAACGACATAAACATAATTCTTATTAACTAGAAGCAGGTCTTTCTCTTTAGCCGAGTCACTACTACACACGTCCTTCTTGCCCCCCCCCCCCCTCCTGCTGCTCCCTTAGTACATCCATTCTTTGCCCTTATCTGTGGTACAAGGAAAGTAAGCTGTGAGCACACAAGGCTCAGTAAGATCCTTTCCTACTCACAAAAACCGTATAGCATAACTTAATCTCCAAGGCATAAAACATAAAGACAACTAATCATATCATGTATAGAAGCATCATATCGTAACATAATCGTAAAGTATCATGGCATATCATAACATGCATCCTAGCTTAACATAATATAGTCATAAGCATCATGGCATATCATGATATAATCATAAAGTGCATCCTAGCATAACATAATCATATGTATCATGGCATATCATAACATAATCATAAAGTGCATCCTAGCATAACATAACATAATCATAAGCATCATGGCATATCATGATATAATCATAAAGTGCATCCTAGCATAACATAAACATATGTATCATGGCATATCATAACATAATCATAAAGCGCATCCTAGCATAACATATCATAAACATAAGCATCATGGCATATCATAACATAATCATAAAGTATTATGCGAGATGACTTTCAAAAACATGTATCATGAAAAATATATGCAACATGTCTTTTGAAAACTTATTATATACATACTTAAACATAATCATAACATGATTAGGGCCCCGGCTTGTACCACATACATAAATGCGCGCGTCCTATGTAGGTCCAAGATAGCAAGTCTTGAACCCTACAAGGCATACATACTAGGCCCGTTTCTTAGTCCATCGACCTAGGGGCACTTAGGAGCTCATCCCTAACGAGGCTCGTTTCTTAGTCCATCGACCCCGGGGCACTTATGGAGCCCACCCTTGGTACAAGCCATATAAAGTAAAGTAGCATGTCATACATATCATGGTTCTTATTATTTCATGCACATTATATTTCTTATCATATCATACCATACAGAATTTGGGCACACAGCTCATCATAATAGCATGTATAATTTGGGCACACAGCTCATCATAAATACATGAATAGTTTGGGCACACAGCTCATCATAAATAGCATGCATAATTTGGGCACACAGCTCATCATAATATCATGCATAAATTGGGCACACAGCTCATCATAAATAGCATGCATATCTTGGGCACACAGCACAGCATAAGGGTTACCAACATACATAGATCATAAGTATACATAATTAAACATAGAAGCATAACAAGCTCTTACCACATTATAAAACATTGCATGTGAGATACATGGGAAATCATATTTAGATTTCTAACCCTAATGTCATGTAATGGCCGAAATATATAGATGTGACTTAGGTGAGAAATCAACATACAAGCATGTGAACCCTAAACCAATATTATATCATATACCATAAGGAAACATCATGAGCATGTTTTAGGTTAGGTTCTAGGTTTCCTAAGCTTATAAATCCTATCATGGCGGAATCTTATCAATTAAGAACAACATTCAAGCATGTGAATCCTAAACCAATTTCATAGCAAATATTACAAGGAACATCATGAACATAGTTAGGTTAGGTTCCAAGTTTCCTAGGCCCTTAAACTTGTTGTGGCCGAAACCTTTAAGGCTTGGAGCTAGGTTTCAAGTGTCATAAAAACATGGAAACCCTAAACAAATTTCATAGCAATTATTACAAGGAACATCATGAGCATAATTAGGTTAGGTTCTAAGTTTCCTACGCCCTTAAACTTGTTGTGGCCGAAACCTTTAAGGCTTGGAACTAGGTTTCATGTGTCATAAAAGCATGGAAACCCTAAACAAATTTCATAGCAATGATTACAAGGAATATCATGAGCATAATTAGGTTAGGTTCCAAGTTTCCTAGGCCCTTAAACTTGTTGTGGCCGAAACCTTTAAGGCTTGGAACTAGGTTTCAAGTATCATAAAAACATAGCAACCCTAAACCAATATCATAGCAATTATTACAAGGAGCATCATGAGCATAATTAGGTTGAGTTCTATGTTTCCTAGGCCCTTAAACTTGCTGTGGCCGAAATTTCATGGGGCATTAAAAACAATTTCTAACCACACTACAACATGAGCATGTCATATTAATTTCATAACTTGTCTTAAGAAGGATCATGGCATGATTAGTTTAGGTTTAACAATTTTCTAGGCCCTTAATCCTATCATGGACGAATACTTATGAGCATGGAATAAAGTTTAATCATCATATGAGCATATCATGTTAATAACTTTCTCATCATGAGGCACATATCATAAAACAAAAAGGAGCATGCTTGGTTTGAGTCTTAACTTACCTATTTCCTTTATTCATGTTTGGCCGAGAGTCTAGGGTATGACCCTAAGTTCAAACCAACCATTCTAGCATATGAACATTAGATAAATCCCTACCATAAGATACATGTTACAAGAAGCATATTGAGCATGTCAAATTTTAGGTCTTTACATTTCCTAGGTCCTTCTTTTTGGTCTTGTCTTGGCCGAAAATTTCATGAAGGTATCCTAGGTTTTTAGGAACCAAATCTCATAGAAATACACAAGCTATTGTACCACAGGTGAGGGAAACTTACATCCTTTCGCTTGTGGTTTTTCTTAATGAAAAAGGTATCCTAAGTGTCAAGGAAGGAGAAAGCTTCTTCTTCTTGTACCTCCTTTTGCTTCTTTTGCTTGGAAGGGATAGAACTTGAAGGCTTCTTCTCGAAATTTAGTTTTCTTGGAGAGGAACATAGCTTAGCTTTTGGAATAAGGAGAGGGAAGGGCTCTTGGTTTCGGTGAAGACTGAAGAAGGAGAAGGAAGGAGGAAGAAAAAGGAATTTAATCTCTTGTTTTTTTTCTTCTCTCAATCAATTTATTCCTTTGTAAATGAACATGTCTTCATTCATTCCCTCAACTCCTCTTTTCCCTCATTCCTTTAATTCCCACGAAAATAGAGAGAGGGAGGGAAGTAGGCAATTTATCTTTTGCTTGCTTCTTCTCTTAACCAAGAGGAAGAGGAAGTAAGCAACTTGGTTTTCTCTTGCTCTTTTGCTTAGTTTTCTTTTATTTTCTTCTCACCTTTAACTAAAATTTCATTCTTTTCTATCCATATATTATTCATTATTCTAGTGGTTATCATACATCAATTTATCTCTATTATTTGTGGGAGGTTCAAGATTCAATCCTTGACCTCACCTCTTCTTATTCTATTTTGGTTTCTATTTTCCCTTTTCTCTTATTCTTTTTATTTCTATGCCCTAAAGAAAAATGATACCCATATACTTATCTTGTAATTTCGTGAGTGTTACATTTTCCCTTTTGCACCATCAAAATAGAGTTGGGCTTAACCTTCTTAAGGTTGAGCTCAGCAGTTCTTAACATGCTAAGAAGCTCAGGCAGTGGCTTATCAATTTCGTTCATGTTATAATTTAGAACGAATTGACTATAGCTATATAGCAAGGATTGCAAGATCAAATCAGTGGCCAGCTCTTGGCCAAGTGGGAATCCCAACCTCTGTAGGTTTTCTATGTACCCAATCATTTTGAGTACATATGGGCCTACAGGAGTCCCATCTTGCATCTTGCACTGAAACTGTGCCTTAGAGATCTCGAATCTCTCGTGCCTCACTTGTCCTTGATATAGTTGACGAAGATGTTCAACCATATCATAAGCTCCCATCAACTCGTGTTGCTTCTGAAGCTCAGAGTTCATGGTCGCGAGCATAAGACATGACACATCTAATACATCATCTTGATGCTTCTTGTAAGCATCACGGTCAGCTCGCGTGGCAGTGGCAGGAGGTGCCTCAGGAATGGGCTGCTCTATAACGTACAGTTTACGTTCTTGTGTGAGAACGATTCTCATATTCCTGTACCAGTCCAGTAAATTAGCTCCGTTGAGCTTGTCCTTCTCAAGGACGGAACTCAGGGAGAAAGAGTTCGTATTTGATGTCATGGTTATCTACAACAGAAAAATGCAGAAAATAAATAAATATCATATTCTATTAATCATCTAATTAGGCCTTTAATTAAATGATGCTCCCACTGAATTCTATAATTCATGTGGGACAAGATCCACATCATACTATGCCCTGAGTTAGCTTTGGCTAAATTGCCCAAGACTTAGTATGATCGGTAGGTAACTAATTACCAATTACATCTCTATTCAACTCTTGTTTATAGGATCAAGATCCGCATTTATATTAAAACTCGAGTTAGCTTTGGCTAATACGCCCAAGAGTTAATATAAACGTGATAGGTATCACGGCATGGTAGGCATTTTTGAGTTGACGCAATTGAGATATAATCTAATTGACGATGTGTATCATATACTCGATTTAGATCTAATCTAATCGTGGAGGTGCATCATGTGTGCGACTTAGATCTAATCTAATCGTTAAGGCACTAATTAATTACTAATTTAGCATGCATCACATATACACAAACAAGCAATTAATTAAACTTTTTGTGATTAGTCATGGCCCTACTACGATCTTCTCAAGCCAATGAGAAGATCGGATTGTCAACCTAAGGTCAATAGCTTCTCAAGCTCCTTCCTTTGACCACCTCGTGTTGCTCGCACCCTCCTCGTAACTCCGTCTCGAGTGGATCTTCCACCGCCTCAATTTTGTACATTACAAAAGGTGAAACTCGAGTTACATTCGAGTCTAAACTATTTATAATAGGAATAAATAAATAGAAGGGCACGACGCGCAGGTCGCGAATCAAGTACAACACGCACATCATAGAAAATGGCACGCAGGCCATAATATGAATTACAACACAATTTCCAATCAAATTGGGGTCTTTGGGCCATGACCATCACAAAATGATATATAATTCTAAATTATGTAATTTCTATAAATTTCTGTAAATTTTCCACAATTTTTTTTAATTTTTATGAGTAAAAATTCCCGGCGGTCTCGTTTAGCGATTTTCGGGCGCAATCGCGGAACGAAGCCCCTTGTGGGGTTAGGGGCAACACCCCAACGCGCGATATAACCATTGCGAGTGTTCCTAAGTGATCCTACAGTGCCTTAGGCCGCTGTCCCAAAATGATTTGGGGCGAAACCTTGCCGTTTCGGAAAAATTTTCTCGGTAGTCGAAGCCTAAAGTGTCTAAACTATTGTGCTTCGCTTCTACGAGAAAAATACCCATAAAATCTATACAAACACAAACATACAGAAATTCACAGATCTGTAATTTTCATAAAAATATAAATTAAAACTCGTACGCGCTTCGCACGTTGCTATGATACCACTGTTGGGTTTTTCGGGCCGCAAAAATCGCTTTTTGCGTTACGGAAACCCCGAAACCCCACCACCGGATCCGTGCGAAGAAATAAAATTTCATAAAACTTCGAGTACGAGCTTCTAACCGAGATCTAAACTAGATCTACAAAGGAGAAGAGCTTTACCCATGATGCGATGCCCTTCGCTTAATCCCGCTCGTCCAATGTTCGCCGGATCTCGAGAGTATCAAAGTAGATACTCCTCTATGTGTATCCACACAAGCAAGAGATGGAGAAACCAAACAAAAAGGTGTGCTAGCACCTTTGAATGGTTCGGCCAAAATGGAGGAGAGGGAGAGAAGAGAGAGCTTGAGGAAGAAGATGAGAGTTACACAAAAGAAATAAAACTCACCAATGAATTAGTGTGGTCGGCCTCATTAAGAGGGAGTTTTATCTCCATAGGATACCAAGAGTCACAACTCTTGGTAACTCCCATGAGGTGGCATCCCACTTAAGCAACCATGATGATGTGGAGCATCACCATTGGCTCACTTAATGCCAACTCACCAATGAGGTGGCAAATGGTCAAGTCAAACTTGACCCTTCATCTTCCTCTCAAGTCAAGTCAAACTTGACCACTTCTCTCCCATGGTTGATCAAATCTAACCATTGGTTCAAGTCAATATTAATTTAATGTATCTCTATTCATTGAATTAAATTGACTCAATGAGTCTAAGTCCAAATTAGGCTCATCTAACACATGAACCAAATTGAGTCCAACTCAATTAGCCTAATTTGGATTACTCTTAATCCAATTTGGTTCATCACATGGACCTAATCCTTTAGGTTCATCAAATGAACCTAATCTCCATCTAATTATCCTTTGTGTGTGACCCTATAGGTTCTTATAACCTTGGCAATGCTCCTAAACCCATTTAGAAGCATAAGTAATTAGCGGTATCTAGCAACACATCATTACTACCCAAGTTATAAGAATGTTAAGATCCAACATCACCTTGTGTCTACTAATTGTGACTCTTCACAATATATGATAAGTGTCCTTCTATCCTTGACATCTAGGTTGATCAATGTGAGACATAGACCATGTCATCCTCTAATCAATCTAAATCTTGAATCCCAAGTAGACTCACTCAATCAAATGAGCTCAATATCTCATATTGACTCATTTGGGCATGGTCATGCACTTCGTGGTCTCACTCTATCAAGAATATCGATGTCACTCCCGTCATATAGGAGGGATAGATCTCATCTACATCAATCACATCCCTCCTCATAATTTGTTACAAACCCAGTAATCGCCTTTATAGTCCACACAGTTACGGGTGACGTTTGACGAAGCCAAAGTATGTAACTCCTTATGTAGAGAACCATGGTGACTTCAGGTCCAAGGACTAATAGTCACATGAGAAAGTATATGACACTCATATAACGATCCATGATACTTTCTCATGGTGGGTCATTCAGTATACATTCTCCAATGCATACCCATGTGTCAACTTGATATCTCTATATCCATGACTTGTGAGATCAAGTCATCGAGTTGACCTACATGCTAGTCTCGTTGCATCAACATTGTCCCTGAATGTTAATACTTGACTAGGAATGATTAAGAATAGTGTTCCCTATATCATCTCACTATCGATTCAACCAATCGATTGATATAGGTAAGAACCTTCTACTCAAGGACGCTATTATACTTAGTTATTTGACACCAATACAAGTATAATAACCAAAAACAAATGTCTTTATTTATATACAAGAATATGATACAATGAGTCCATACAACAATCATCAAATGATTGGCTCTAGGGCTCTAACTAACAATTTTAAGGATGAGCAATCAGTGAGAGTCATCCTTCTTGCATCGTATGCATAATATCAAATATTTTATATCAATTAATTAATTGATCAATTTATGTTTCTTGTTAATTCTTTAAATTTGACCACAATATTATCAACTAAATTGATAAATTAATTTATCTATAATCAATTTTGGTAAACTAATTATTATAGGTAAAATCATGTTCCACCATAATTTGTACCAAATATTTTACATGGTCAAACTAATTAACTCGACGAGTAATAAGAGTAATAAAGCAGCGGAAATAAAAGGCACACAATGCGAACACAGGTCGTTTACTTAGTTCGGAGCCTATGACGACTCCTACTCCAAGACCCGCGGTCGTTGACCGCTTTCAGTGGGCAACAACTATAGAATCGATAAAGTTTACAAGTATAGCAATTACAGCTCAAATTAAAATGATGATCTTATACCAACAACAAGAGATGAAGAAACGAAGCTCCGGGTCGTCGGGAGGTTGTCGCAGCACTTCGGGATCGTGTCGTTAGCAGCTTTTCGCGGAAGGATCGCTTGGATGAAGATATATTGAGTGCTGCCTCGAACCCCTCTTTTATACTGTGCTGGAGGCGCCTCCAAGCCTGTCCGAGGCGCCTCCAAGCCTGTCCGAGGAGCCTCCAGGCCGCTGAGTCGCACGGTTGGATCAGCACAAACCTGGTCGCACCTTATCTGGTTTAAGGCGCCTTCAAGCCTCCTCAAGGCACCTTCATGCCTTGGTCCAAGGCACCTTCATGCCTTGGTCTAAGGCGCCTCCAGCTTCATCCGAGGCACCTCCAGCTCTTCTGGACAGCTGGCTTCGGTTTGCACCCGAGGCGCCTCCATGCTCCATGGAGGCGCCTCAGACACTGTTCCTCCGAGGCTAAACTCTAGTTTTTAGCCCTGCAAAATATGTTAGTCTACAAATACAAACACATCCTGCAAAACCAAGTTAGCACAGATATTAATCATGATAATAGAATATTCTGACAGTCTTCGGACTGTCCGGGTCTGACTTCGGATTTCCGACCGGAAGTCCTAGGTCGACCCGACGCCTACTGTTCCCTCTGCGGGGAACGCGTCCTCACCTACTCCACTCAGGAGTTTTACCTGTTGCCAGTACGATCCTCCAGATAGTCTGGACTTTTGCTCGGTGCTCGATGCTTCCGGACTTTCTGCTGGACTCCCGCTTCCGGGCTCATCCAGTCTTCCACCTGGTTCGCGACACCAAGACTTTCCACCTAGGGTTACCACCCCTAGGACTTTTTCCTGAAGCCCTCGACCCGTCAAGACTTTCCACATAGGGTTACTGCCCCCTATGACCTAGGGTTACCACCCCCTAGGGTTTTCCACCTGCTTAACCGCAGCTAGGACTTTTGCCTAAGTACCACTTAGGACTTTCCTGCAAGCTCCATGAACCTTGTTAGATAACAACATAACCTTAACTTTGAATTCCTTTGTCATTATCAAAACAACGGTTCGATCTTCGGATGCTTCCCGCACCAACATTTTTGTCTTAAAGTCCATACAACAAACAATAATAACCTGACTTTGATACCACTATTAGCTCCAAATTCGAAATTTGGATATCGTATTTCTACACTCCTATGTGTAGTAAAAATTTAAAATTTTATTTATGATTTAACAATTAAATCAAAGGAGTGTTCGTATAGATTTTTAAATAAACATAAGCATGATCTTTATCTAAGCATGCATTATAATCTAACCGTTTAAGATCCTATAAACATAACAAAGATAAACTATTATGTGATTGATTCATATAATGCTAATTTAATCATTTTATTTAGACATGCTAAACTATCTTAAATAAATATATTAGATCATTTAAGAATAACCTAAATAAAACTATTAGTACATGCATCAATATACATATGAATCATAGTACAAGCATAAACATATCTTCCAAACAACATGTGTTTGGGGATGTTTCCAACTATTCCAGTTGTAGTGAAATAATTCTTCGTTGATTGTCACGAGCTCATACTTTCTTCATCTAATTCGATCCACGATTGGAGTCCTCTTTCCAACACCTGATCGCACTAGAGATCAAGTGTTGTTTTTCGTCGAAACGGTTAAAACACCTTCCTCACAGATGAAGAAGGGGATACCCAATTACCCCTTCACAAGAAGTTGTCTAATAACCATCAATAAGGGGCTACACCTTTCAAAATTCTGCAAGAAGGTGGGTGGCAATAATGCTTCTCGAAAAGGAGAAGCAACAACAAGAAGATGGGACTTTTTTATGAAAAAAAGGGAGAAGATCTCTATTTTCTTTCTTTGGGAAGGGGCGGCCGAAACTCTCAAGAAGAAGAGAGGATGTGGCTGTTGAAACTCCAAGGAGAGAAAGCAAGACTTGCTATCCGAATTCAGCAAAAATAAGAAAATGTGTTGCTGTTGAATCTTTTTCTTAAGCAAAAGGAAAGAAGTTTTTCCCAAATTATCCAAAGAGACAAAAAAAAGCGTTGGCAGCACAACCCTCTTCAAAATGGATAAAGTGGTGGAAGTGGGGTTAATGGCTTTCATCATCTCCAAAAATAAAAAATACGGTGGGAAGGTGGAGGATAAGGGGAAAATAAAAAACCAAAATTAATTTTTTCTTTTCTTTCCATCTCATGTCACGTTGAAAATGAAATCCCCTTTTCCTTTTTTTAATTTACACGATACGTTGATCATCCAAGCCCCCTTTTATTTTCATAATATATTTTCTCTTCATGATGCAAAATTTAATGTGATTGCATTTCCTCTTGGACTTGAACTTTCAAAGCCCATTGTCTCTTTCATCTTTGTCTATTGCGTTTTTAGAACCTTTCTAAACCCTAATAACGTGAGTCCATTATAATCATATCAATGATCCAATATCGTTGACGCAGCAAACACACTTGCTTGCTATTATAATAATATAAATCTAATTTATAGAATTTGTGTGGAACTCTTACACCCTCCTTGTTTCCATTGATTGGAAATCACTCTAACATTTGATCATATCTAACTTTATTTGTCAATACACTGTTTGATCATATCAAACTTTATTCGTCAAATTCAACTACTTGAATTTGACTTTCTCAATGGGAAATAGGGAAATCAAACTTGTGTGACCCTCAATGGTTCAAGGATACAGCTAACTGTGGGTTCATAACTCTTTGTGATTCAAGACTATACTTATCCTTTATTCGAGCATACCCTTAATAGCTCTATCCTATAATCAACTCCTTAATTATAGGGCGTTGGAACTAATTCTGATTAACACCAATAAATCATGGTAAGAGCGTCTAGCAGCACCGCCCTATGATTCCCTGGGTATCACTGAATAATACCTGTAAGAACCAGCCGATTATGATTAATGTACAGTCTAGTCCCTTCATTTCATATATCCTGATCAAATCTACAACCATTAGTATATTGAGGATTGTATATTGATTCGACAACCATGTGATATATCTTATAGTGATATCGCATGTATAACTAGGAAAGTCCTTTACTAAAGTACATCTTACACACTGATCAGAGACTTCATACACTATAAAATAATATATTACATAGGGTATCCACACTTGTGCGTGTGTGGTGAATCCTCAACTACAATACACTAACTCTTATATGTTTCATTACTACACCCAATCTCACCACCTAATGACCCTAATAGAGTCGGTAAATGAGCCAAAATGCAGCCCCAGCATATAGAGTCTTAGTATTGTCCCGGGTCATAAGGACTACTAGTGTACAAGTACAACAAAAGACTTATCTACTTGATAAATGATAACCATTTAGAAAGTCTATGTGAGGGATGTTCGATGAACTCATCGTGTGATCACCCATCTATATGTTTGAACATCTCTATGTCCTTACCAATGAAACATGGTACACTATATCACAGATGCTAGTCTCTACCTCAAGAAACTTTTATCCTTGTTTATTAGGCAGGCCAATTAACTAGGAATAAATTTAGAATATATAGTGAATATTGATGTATTTCATGATGACCATCATATGTACCATCACATCTCACTATATTATATTCAAGGACTTTATCTATGCATCTAGCATGGGTATAAAGATAAAGTAAATGTCAAACTAAATTAAATTTTATTAAAATAAAGGTTGCTCATTTACAAGAGTTAATAAAGCTTTAGCCAACAGTTGGCTTTGCATGACACCTACTCTAACAACTTAGTCTTTAAAGAAACAATCAATTGTTGTTGTATCAACTTGTGAAGATAAATATATTGTTGTAGCCTCTTGTGTTTGTCATACTATTTGGCTAAAGAGATTACTCTAGGATCTTAGATTGCAATAAGAAATTACAACCAAGATCTATGTGGATAACAAATCAGCAATTACTTTAGCCAAAACCCCAATTCATCATGAAAGATCCAAGCATATCGATACTCACTTTCATTTCATAAGGGAGTATGTTAAGTTAAAAGAAATAGAATTACTCCATGTGAAGTCAAATGATTAATTAGATGATATATTTATAAAGCCTCTAAAAGCATAAGCTTTCCAATACTTAAGAAATTTGCTAGGAGTTAAAGGAAGAACAAGTTTAAGAGGGGTAGATGTTCGCATGTAAACTTATTCCAAAGACAAATTAACTTCTTCAAACGCAAGAACAATGCCAAGAACAACTTGACTTCATCAACCGTGCAAGGAAGTTGTCAAAATCAATTTGACTTCATGTGACTCTTCATCAACTAAGCAAAGTTTAATTATCATATTAAGTTCAATGAAACTCTTTATGATAAGAGTCATTAGTATAGAAAAGAATAAAATCTAATTGTCTTATGTTTAATGTTGTGATTTAATTGTAGAAGAATATAGAAGTATGAATCTAAGTATATAAATAGGGACCTTATATGATGATGAAAGTATATAGTAAACATTTCTCTTCATAGAGTCTCTCCCATCCTCCTACTTTGTTACAAAGTCTCTTCTGTTATATTTTGAGGGATGTCCTAAGGCAATCGCCTTATGATTTTACTATTTATTTGATAAATATAGATTCACTATTTGAGTGTATATTATATGTTTGAATAGTTTTAAACTCATTTACTAAATATCCGTAATACAATTCATAGCATAAGAGAATTTATAATTGGATCACAACTTGTGATTATCTCTACATGTGCAATTATGAATATATTAGAATTTCTATAGTCATTGAATTGGTGCATTCGAACATCATCAATTCTATAAGACTAGCACAGGTTATACTCCTTGGTTTAGCCAAACAACTGTTTCTCACTAGCTAGAGACATTGGGATGTCGAGAGTTAAACGTGGATGCTAATTATGGTAACTAGTTCATTGGAGTGACTTGTTGTAATATTTCATATAGTTCTTTACAAATATGGATATGTCTGTAAAGTTCTTACTGCAACTCGAGTGCAAGTTTCCTTTAACTTGAGGTATACAAGGCATCTTGGTCATGGAGACTTATACTTTGACATCTTAAGTAAGCATCTCTTAGAGATGTAGACCCGAGATGATTGGGTATATGTTGAAGTGTCCGAATGTGTTTAGATAACCCACAGAGGATTCATCGCTCCTTGCAAGGAGACGTATACCCTATGGCCACTCATTAGGATTATTACTCAGAGTCTTTGGTCAAAGCATCACATGTTAAGAGTAGAGGACTCTTGTACACATATACGAGTAATTTGAAGCCGCAAAACAAGGAAGTATTACTTGGGCTAGGTGTGACGTAGTCAACCTAGTGGGAGCAGACACATAGACCATGTATTAAACTAAATGGGTATAAGATGAGTGAAAGGAACGAGACATGACTCACTGTAGCTGCTGAAGGTTCAAAATTAGTTCTAAAATCAATTATGATTTTTCAATTAATTGAGGATCATGATGTACTACTAGGTGTCACCCATAATCGTTCTATAATTAAGTAATTAATTATGGACGACCAAGATAAATTGGAAACCTATTGGATCACAAACACTATGAGTCTCTAAAGGACGTAAAACAAGTTAAAGAATAAAATTCTAAGATCAAGGGATAAATATTTAGTTGAACTATACATAAGACAAATATGAAAATATTTATCGAAACAAAAGTGTGGATCCACATCTCTTATGAAAGAGTTAGACCCTATTCGATTTAATCATGAATCAACTTGATTTAGTTGTGAACCAAACTAAGGGGTTAATAGGCTAATTTTTAGTTAAGGCATAATAGATTCGATTTGGAGCCCAGATCCCCTAGGGTCCACAAAAAGTGGACCAGAGATGGACCACTTGCAATTATGGTAGGATCGTGGTCGCGATCTAGCGGTAATTGGTTGTGATCTCTCTCTGGGTTCACCATCCCCCTCAAGTTATAGTTTGAGTTGGGGTGGGTGGCCGAAGGCCACCCGAAGGCCGCCCCCCACTCAGCACCAGGTTGTCTTGCCACTTGCCCACCACTGCCAGCCTCTGGCCACTTGCTTCAACTCAAACTATAACCTAGGGGGACTGTGAACTTAGGAAGGGATCACAACCAATTGTAACTGGATCGCAGCCATGATCTTGCAAGTGGTTCATCCCCTGGTCGACTTTTTTGTGGACCAGAGGATCTGCTTTGGTTAAGAGAGAATTAATACATAATTCATTATTAGCTTGATTAGGTTTTGGAAACTTAAACTCAATACCTCTCTCTCCCTCTCCCTCTCTCTTGCCACCAGACACAACAAGAGGTTCTCCTCTTGTTGTCGTGAGTCATCCAAAGGAAGAAGATCTTCCTTTTGCTTCTTCCTCTTCTTGATTCTTCTCCTTCACTCGTGGCTAGTACCTTCTGAAGGCGAAGCTTGTTCTCTTGGAGTTGTCTTAAAGAGCTCGGCATGAATACAAATAAAAGCAAGATTCGATAACGTCGCAAAAAGTTGATACATTTCTCATTACAAGTCATCCGTAAAGTATACCTAGAATAATTGTTTTCAATTTCGGTATATTTTATAATATTGTCTTTGTATCTTGCATACGTGTTTGATGTGTGATATAATAAATTAATTTATTTATCATTAAGTCTTCTATTGTGCATATTTACGAAACATATTTTAACACATACATCATCGAGTGTATCCCAACATCTTTTACATTCTTATTTACTCATTCTAATTCCACCAAAATGCCAACACTTTCACCATTGATTAGTTGTTGGTCTTCATCCCTTTTTTTCTCCTTCCTGTTGTGACGGCCTTCATAGTTGGCATTTTTTCATGGTCTGCAATGTATAAGATCGCAGAAACAAACAACTCTTCTCAATCTAATGATGAAACGACAAAAACCTATCTTTTAATAGCTAGGATCATTAGAGTAGTCTGGTGGCTTATGTTCATTAGCATTTTCTGGTAAGTCCCTCTCTCATATTATATGCCTCAAATAGTTTTATACTCTCTTGAATCATGAACCACAAATTATATGACCCCATCTCAGTCCATTTTACAATAGAACCTTGTTATTAAAAAAATGTACTTCATGTTCTGAAATTATCCACTAGTCACTTAAAAAGTTGTTTAAAAAATATATAAATAATAGTTAAAGTTACACTAAGTTACCCCCCTAGTCTCACCATTTATGCGGTACCTCCAATTTAAAGTCGAGTCCAAAATGATGTAACCTTAATAAATCTATAACAAGAGAAATTATAAATCTATATTTGCAGATATATTCATCCCCTCTAGTTTATCCACATCTCATGGATCTTGTCCCAACACTCTGTGTATGATTAGGTACCATAAAGGATCCATTTATTAGGCACGTTTTGATATGAAAATTCATCAACCAAGTTGACTTTGGTTACTTTCAGGCTCAGACAAAAATATGTCAATGTGCTTATGAAAACATGTTGATTGCCAGGTTAGGGTTGATCTAGACAGTTAGCATATTTTTATCAACTTTGAAGCTCCTACACAATATATTGCAAACCTTACTGAATAATTAATGCACGTGAACTAAAAAATAGAGGTGAGACAGAGATGAGATTCAAGGTTATGTGAATGAATGAACTCTTGGTGACTCTTTCAAATGGGGCACAAAGAAATTCATCACGCATTCAAGTCTAGAGTGTGAGATGCCAAAATCGAAGCTTCAGTGCCATCAAAATCACACTAGAAATTTTAGCAAGCAACTCTTGTTAGAATCACTGAAGACAAATAACTCACTATTTGTTTGACAAACCAACCATAGTATACACAGCTGTACTTAGAAATCAAAAGAAATCCTATTCTAACCTAAAGCCTAGACTAAGATCCTTGGTCCAAAATCTGGCAGTTGATTTTTTTTCCCCTCTTTTTTTGGAATAAGACAAATATAAACAGCATTGAGCATGACTCGTTTTAGAGCCACCAATCTGAAATAATTACATCACGAGAAGTGTTGAAGCTCAAATTATCTGATGACTGCATAAATATGTTTGCCGCAGGTTATAGCAATCTCGCTTCAGCCATTCCATTGTGTCATCCGCCTTCCTGCGCAAGCAGGTGCCATTTAGACAAACTGCATAAGTCTAGTGAGCTTACCGTGAACTGCAGATCCATAAAATAGCATCTGATATGCCACTCCGTTGGAAGTACCCATCACATGCGTTGATTGCTCATCCTGAAACTTCCGCTGTAGTCAGACTCAACCTGCGACAGAGGTAGTAAAACAATACGAGGCAAGACAGTATAAAGAAAACAGATATTAACACTTCCCAAATCACATCTAGGGTTGAGATATGCATGCCTCAGTGCAGACTTCTGGGAAGCATCGGCAGTCACTCCATGAGATTTAAGTGACACTCCAACTGCCTTGTTGGGCTTCCCAAAGGATGAATATTTCATCAATAAAATGAAGTTTTGATAATCATGTAGGAAATAAATAAGCACCAAAAAGTAATACCTCCAATTCATCTGCCATGCCATCTTGTGCTGATTCATTTTCAATCTGGTCCATCCCTATGCCTGTAACCCGTCTCCCATCTTGCAATATTCCGCTATCATCTACATTCTTTGATTGCTCCAATTGCCTGCCTGGACCAACAGATTCCTCCTGGTAACCTAATGTACTATCATTCTGACACCCTTTATCGAGTACTACATGATCTTTTCCATCCATTGCTTTATCGTGGTTATGATTTGGACTACTTGACGCCCTTTTTCTCAATCTAGGATGAAAGCTACTAGTTTCAGTTTTCATCTTAGGTTGCCTCTGTGCAGAATCATCACCAATCTGTTTACAAGTGTATTCACCTTGGGCATCTATTCTACTCTGATTATGATTCCGATTCTCAGCTATGCCCACAGGATCCTGTTGATCCAATGTTAGTGGCTTCTCCTTATCTGGGCTAACTGATGCACGTTTATTTGAAATAGCACCAAAGCAATCAGCATCAGCTTTCCTCTTAAGGCGCTGCTCTGAGGATCCACCTTGGCACTCCTCGCCAATATTTTCACTTGTAGCTCTATCAACAGAGTGCTGGAACATTAGCCTTGATGGAACGGGTCTCTTATAACCATCAGGAAATACATAAGAAGGCACTTGCTTCCTTCGTACATGAGATACGTATATTTCCATCCCAGGTTTCCAGAACATATACATGTTCACTTCATGCCTGAACTCATCAACAGTACCCCGGATATCAAATTGTTGGCCTTCCTGTACCTTAACCCCTTGCTTCCTTTGCAATCCCATGAAGAAAGCACAATGATAACACTGTTTGGATGGATCAACATACTCATTGGGGTATGGATGGCACTGCAGCATACCATAGGTGTCACGCTCAATCTGTGTGAAGACAAGAAATAATTGAAAATTTCACTCGAGCATAGAAAAAAAAGAAAGGTTGATGAAATTAGTAAAATTTAGATTGTCAAAACCTTCAGTGTCAACTGCCTAAGACGAGATTCTACCCAACCCTTCCACAGCCTTAGATCTTCAGCATCGGCAGCAACAATGTCAACCTGGAGATAATTTTTGTATGTCTCAAAGAAAAGGTAAGGCTCAAACAGTGCATTCCAGCTAGTTTTATTCAGCTCGATTTCCTGCAAGGATGGCAAACAGGGAAATACAGAAGACATGGTTCCGAATAATAGCTCAGGTAAATCATGAAGTACATACAGACCTCACAGATCTTGTTGCCTATTTGAAACTGTTCCATCATGACCCTCAATGTGCTTGTTGATACGTTGTAGCTAGAGTTCATGCATGGATATGCCGGTGTAATAATAGGCATGTGGTGAGTCCGATCTCGTGGGTTCCTACGTGGATCCCAAACTGGAAAGCCAAGCTCATCTTCCTCAATAGCACACAACATGACTGGATTCGGCCACCTCCATTGTGTATAGACTCTGAAAAATCGTGAGATTAGCATACTGGGCACAGCATTAGGGTACAGTTGGCAGATTCGAGCAACCAACAGTGCCCAGTTAACACCTCCAAGAAATCCAGTGACCTGAACATGAAAGTAAAATGTAAATGGTGATGGGATATTACATCATAAGGATGTTGACGAGATTATATTACAGAACAACGATAATTAGACTCACATTTGAATAAACACCACGCCTCTTCGCCCAGAACTTCAAGCATCTGAGAGTAGTCCGGAAATTCTATGGAAAATATACCTTACCTGTTTAGAGAAATGCATAATAAAGTGCCAAAAATAAAACTTAACACAGAGAAACTAACTGCAACATTTGGCACCAGACGGAGAATTTGGTCTGCTACTCGGCAGCCATTAAGACTTCTTACAGTTGCCTCATCAATATTATAAAGCACAGACCCGTGTGATATGTCAAGATCCTTCAAAAAATGTTGAGTAGACATGTCAAGCATAAGCCAACTCTCTGGACAGTTTGCAATGTAAAAAACTCGAATTCTCTAAATTTTTAAGAATATAAAGTCCATGTAATCATAAGACTTAAAGTGAAAAATACAACAAAACAAAGAGCTGTGAGCATTTGTATTTAACTTAGTACATGATTGGCTAGTCAGTTCATCTCAGTATTAAAGTAAAAATGATAAACTCAGTAATAATAAGCAAAACAAATGAACATCTATATTCTTCAGGACTACTAAGATACAGACTTTACGTACTAGTAAAAAATCACAAGCTGTGAAAAATAGCAGTGCTAGTAAAAGTTACAAGATGTTGAACTTAGAAGCAGCGTAACATTAATAATTAAAAAAGCTTTCCTAATATGATCTAAGAGTAAGGACCAAATTTTGAGTAGTGTAAGTCGTTAACAATAGCCAGACATTGTCAGGTTTTGGCATACATATGCAGTTAAGATAAAAGGAGGCTATAAAAGAGAACAGGAGCATTGACCATTGAGCATCTCACAACCCACCAAAACAATAGTGTTGTAACATCGAGATAACACATGATAGACTTCCCTGTGATTCACAATGATTATTGCTACAACTAGGTATCAGGTCTGTCACATGAAGAAAAAATAAAGAGGATCAAATATGGGTATGTGAAATCACTATCAGAAATGTGTAGTCAGATGAGTATAGTGAACAAGAAACTAATATAAGGAAAAGAAGGAATTTGTGTTAAGGAAAGCCATCAACAGATGCTTACATTCTGATCTTAAATGCTTTGACGGGGTTCAGACAATTGTTATATCTGGTCTAAAGAGATGCTTACAGTCTGAAAATTGATGTTTTTGGTGTGGTTCAGACAATTGCTATATATGGTCGACACTTAGAAATTCCAGGGAATAAAATCAAGGAACAACAATGAAGTAGGTACAGCACCAATACATGGAAGGAAGTCATAGAGATAATTGCCTCATCGAGGGTAATAAAACCAATCAGACAAATGTCATATTTTAGTTGATAGTTTCTTGTTTTTAATAGAAAACTCAGGAAGCGGGTAAGTTGGTAAGAGCAAGCTGTAAAAAAGAAACTGAACTAATATAGTAAAGCATATAAACACTGAGACAAGACTAGCATTGAAAGGAAAAAAAAAATCCTATGACACATTAAGAACCCCAACTTTCACAGCATATGTACATACCAGTGGAACAACTAACTGTGATATACTGGCATAGAGTAAATCGATGGATATTCCCAGGAACTTAAATTTAAGAACTGGAACATGAGCATCAGGAACTGGATGTAGTTCAGAGACTTCCTCCATTTCAGCCAATAGATCATGGAGAATAATAAAGAAATCCTCCTGCATAAAAAAGCAGAGAACAAGTATAGCACATGAAGTAAATTAGATATATAGAGAGAGAGAGAGAAAAACTGAACCTCTCGGTTAACATAGGAAGGTCCAACACATAAAGTGTCAACATCAGCTCCAGGTCCATTAACCTGCCACCCAGGAAAAGCAATGTCAACTTACTAATATTTAACAAGAAACTTGAATAACATTATCAAATGCCAAAAAAAATTACAAGTGTGTGGGTGAATGAGAGAGACTGTTTGTAAGAGAGAGCATTAGATAAAAACTCATAGGTTACATACTAAGCTGAAAAGGGATATATGAGTAATTCATAAACAGGGCATATACCCTTCGAAAAGGATATAGAGAAATACACTAGGTCGTTGCAACCATGGGTGTCAAGATTAAGATTCAGACCTAGATGATGCCTAGACATTCAAAATCCTAGGTAGAACATGAATCGGACAGGGATATTATGAACTTACAATTTCATATTTTGTTCTATCCAGCGTTTGGAAATTTTGTTCTATCCACTATGAACACGAATCAATTAGCTTTTGGTTAGTTTAATTAATTAATCATGTCCAAATAATTATATGTATAATTCTGAAATTAATTAAATAATATTGTCAATAATTCTGTGATTACTTGATTAATTCTGTAATTAATTATGCAAAGCTACTGAACCTCTATGCAGGAAGATAGATTGGCTCCCAACCCATATAACTTAAATGATAGTTAAAGTAGTGGAAGAGTTAATGACACAATGTGAATTTTATTTAACAGCTGAAAAGCCAGGAAATCCGCAGCCAGTAGTTAGGCCCACATTTAAAATTTGTTGTTGCTCATTTTGAATCATTATCTAAATGGTTCGTTTGAAGGAGAGTCTTGGTGCAGCGGTATAGTTGCTACCGTGTGATCTGATGGTCATGGGTTCAAGTCATGGAAACAACCTCTTGCAAAGCAAGGTAAGGCTGCATACAATACCTTCTCCGAGACCTGTATTGGTGGAAACTTCATCCATCGGACTATCTTTTTTTTACTAATAGGTTCATTTCTTATTTACAAATACACAAATACACAGGAAACAAAAATCTGGAATGGAAATGTGAAATTCATATTACACGGTCTAGCAAAATTACATACTTGAAGCTTTATACATCTAGAATATGAAATATTGATATCATACCCCCAATCTGTAAGAACCAAATGTGAAGATGACAGCATTTGCTTCTTCAACCATTTGATCAGAATATCCCCTTTGTCGTGTTAATTGTTTCACCCAATTTTTGACAATCTGACAATATCAAATCCAAAAAACTATATAAAACTTGGAAACCAAATATCTAAGTATGAACCAAGATTAGCAAACTATGTCAAATTTCAAATGTGACTAGATAAAAACAATCAGAAAATAAATAATGTTGCATTTATTAAGAAAACAAGTCTAAGAGTTTCTTTTGGAAAGAGAGAGGAAAAAAACATTCAAGGACCAAGCAATGATACTTCATGGTAGCTCCAATGAAGGATAAGTTCAATTATAATGATCTTAATGCACAAACAATAAAACCATTCACAAATTCTATGTCTTCACACCACACAGCCCATGCCACCTAAAAGGGTAAATTACAAGCATTCGAAGAAGATAATATTAAAAATGCCTAAGAAATTGCAGTTTTCTAAGCATTTAAAAAATATACTTCAGATAGATAGTGACAAATCATGAACAAGTCATTAAACGTGAAAATTACAAATGCCCGAAATATACATAATGACATAGACAAGAATAATTTGGTATATAAGTCCTAATCTGACGTAATCACATAACATATGTAGTAATATTGCATAACGGTTTAAGAAATAAAAATAACAATCCAAAGAGAGGTATGTTAAGATTACTGACTTGGATAGTTGATAAATTTAGATCAAAATCAGTAAAATTAAACTTAAAACTGCTCCTTGTTTGCACAAATTCTAATTGATCAATTTCTCCAATTGAGTTGAGAGGGAAAATCACTGACCAAAGAGAGGTAAAGTAAAACAAACAACTTGGCCAAGGATGTACATCTAATTATACACAACTCATAAAATGAAGATTTTAACGTTGTAGGTATTCATAAATCTAAATTTGAAGGTGTTCTTGAATCTTAATTAAATCTTATTAGTTTATGGAGCATCCACGGTGGAATCTTAATGAAATCTTTACCACAATAAATGAAAAAATGCAACCTAATTAACATATGAGACAAGAGGAAATTCGGCAATGTCATCAAGCTCGAAGCTATACCAATAGTAGTATTAATATCATTCAGATCATTATTGATCACTTAAAGTAGAACTTACTATAATCACCTTTTAACCTTCGGTGCATATTATCAAGGACAATGATTGCATTGTCAAAAGAAAAACTTTCGAGATTTTACCATCAAAAGAAAATTTATAAAACTAGAGTATAGTAAGCTATACTTTATGGGTCCAATTAGAACAGATAGACAGTAAGAAAGCAAGAGCACAAAGATAACAAGTGAGAGATAGAAGAAGATGAAATAAATCAATTCTTAACATATTAACTAATTTAAAAGACCAGATATTGCTAGTAATGTAGACTCGTATAGATTTCCAAAGTGACAGTGACACTGTTAGGACTCTGGTTATTAATGCTATCCATTTATCCTCCACTGATTTGACTTTAATTAACTGAATTTGTGTAACCATACTTACTTAGCAGCCATGTTATAATAAGCATATGCTTAATAATGACAATGAAACTATTAAAGGCATATGGTGCCCTATGACACCCAAGTTTCAAATACAATATGCATGAAACAACATTTGGCCAGGGACATATCAAACTCAAGCTAGGAAGAATAATTAGGAGATCCTATAAAATAAAAGGTTTGGGAGTAGAAAAAATATCCAAATTATGTTCAAGAAGACAATATCTAAGATTCAAATGAAAGACAGATCACAATAGAAACAATAAAGATTTAAGCTGTGTTTCCATAAGTGAAAACACTAGAGAAAGGATCGGGCTGTGGGATTCCTCGGCAGTCATTTCCCTCCATTTGATGAAAATGAATGGAAGGAAGAAAAGGGCAAGGCAAATATTACCCAAATTTCCTTTCTCCCAAACCAAACAGGAAAAAAAAATCTATTCACATATAATCAGCCAAATGTTAGTTAAATCTGACATGGAAAATTCATAATTATTTTTTTTACAAATCTGTTAATTATTAATGTTTATCAAATCAAATTTCTAGAATTACTTCTAGGGTTGTAAACAAGCCAAGCTTTATGCAACCGAGCTAAGCCAAGCCAATCTTAGCTTAAATATAAGATAACCCGGCTTGAACTGAACTTAGAATGAACCAAGTTGTTAAAATGGGTGTTCAAATTTGACTTGGTTTCTATTTTACAAGCTTGAGCTTGGTTTGGTTCGTTTAAATATTATTGAGCTCTTAATTTAAGCTTTCTTGTTTGAAAATTTTATATTTTTAAGCTTTCGTTGGTCGGTGAGCTTTTCAAGTTTATTTGTTCATTTTGAGAGTGGTTCAAAAACTTTATTCATGGTATCGTTCATGAACATTGTTAATGAGCAGCTCACATATCTTTGTTCATGAAATTAACAAACTAAACACAAATGTGTTTGAGCCTTCCACTTAGGATAATAAGTTGTTCAAACTTGTTCATTTAATTGAAATTATGCTTGTTCAAACTTATTCATTTAATTGAAATTACGCATATTGAACAAACATAAACAAGCTCTTGCCGAGACATACACCAAATTTGCTCATGAACATTTAATTCATTTACAACTCTAGTTACTTCTTTTAAAAACTTCCCCCTTTTTCCTTCCATCCATTCACCTCTATGGAAATACAAACTAAAGAAACATTTTTCTATCATTTCCTTGTAATTATTTTACCACACCATATTCCCTTCCTTAGTTGTCTCCCTCCTTCATAGGAAACATTTGTAATAAAAGTATCATTATCCTATGTCATAAACCACACTGATGAAATTCTAAATGACAATAGTAGATATATCTTTCAATTACTATGATTAATCAATTTACGTATCCAATATGCATTTCTCAATGGGAGGACCTGACTTAAACCAGGAAAGGCCAACCTGGACAAATCAGAGGCTGACGCATGTCTTACCTTAGAAATTGTTCTCAATCAACCCTTATGCCATGTCATCATCCATTGACTGCATGACAGGAGGGATTTATTCTGAGCCTATAAATAGACCAAAGATCAGGATTAAGGGAAGTTTCCAGAATCTAGATAACTCTGATGCAACTTTGCATATTTTGAAGTAAACATCAGAACCTTGCAAAGATCACCCTTGGAACCTCAGGGTTTAGTTACAGTTCAGTCAAATTCCTAAGGTTACAGTCAGCTCAACCAATTTCTTGGCAATTCAAATGAACCAGAAAAATCCCACTTGTAGTGTGACTGGACTGAACTCCATTACATGTTGTCTCTATAACCAGATCTGATAGAAAACCAGAGCAGACCTTGTGTCAGCAGGTTTGAACATGTCTTGGATTTGGAAATAACAAAAGGTGGCCTATTCTATTAAGAATATTAGCCTAGTGCCAAGTTCAATTGAAGAAAGTTATTCAGAAGATTAAAAGAGACAGAAATGGACAAAAGAGTTTTCAAATAGATTGACCAGCCTACCAGTAGATCCAACAGAAAAAAAAATTAAGATACTAACATATGAAACAATGATTATGAAAGTAATCCTCCAATGAATAGGAAGAAAATATCTATTCATACGATAAAGAAGATGATCATTCAAAAAATAATAAATACCTTATCTAATTCTTCTAATACTTCCTCTCTCTTGGTAGATTCTTCCTTGCTCTCATACAGTCCAGCATCAACCAAGAGCTTTAAGTAGACACCAAAAAGCATATGTCAAATTATGGTAGATAATTAGATGCAATATAGGAGGACCAAGGAGATCAAAACTGAAGCGTGATAAAGGACAAAAAATACAACAAGCATACTCTTTCAAGTTCAGCAGTCCTCTTGAGATCAGCTTCAGTAGGTCCAGCGGTCGAGATTGGTTTGGTTATGCCATACTGTGTTGAGATAGGTGGAGGTGCATTGCCCATTTCAGAAGAACTACCCATGGACACGATGAAAGAGATATTCCCTCTAGACGAGGGCCGGTCCTATGAGAAAGTAAAATAGATTAAAAACTTGAAGATTAAAACTTCCAGAAGTCAATTATGATTGCAACTCAAGCACATGTGAGATTCCAATCATAATACAAGAGACGAAACACCCTTTTATTTTTCTTACACCCTAAATTAACATCTAACTTTCCGTCCTTATCAATATCTATTGACAAAAAGTGGTAGAGCTTATAGAGCAGAACCGAAGAAAAGAACTTTGAAAGGAAAAAAGGGGCATCGACAGCCACGAATCAGAATGCAAACAGAATCACGCTGGAGAAACAAACTCGAGACGAGAACACTAGAAACCTAAAATTTCCTTTTACACTCCACCAAAACAATGAGACCTAATCGGAGACGGAGCCAACAAAGAAAAGGAGGAAAACCTAAACGGCAGATCCAACCCTAGAGTTGACCAAATCACGAAGACTCCTCTGATCCGGTACGGCAGCGGCGAAGCGGGGAAACTTCAAATGCAGGACGCCAGGCCTCTACTCGTGCGACGGTGGAGGCGGAGGCGGAGTCGGAGTCAGAGGCGGCGGCAAATCCAAACGAGAGGAGGACGCGGCGGAAAAGGCCGTTCAGGAGGATTGAAGAACCCGGATCTTGAAGGAAACCGAAGGAGAAGGGGCCAGGATCGACCTCCACGCGGTTTCGGTGTCGAGGGCGATCGTCTCTCAAAAGGGGGGAACGAGGAAGGAGGGGGCGTTGGCTGTCGCGTTGTTTCTCGAAGAGGCGAATTGTAAATATCTCTTCGCCTTTGCCTTGGCTAAAATTGTGCCATTTTTTATAGGAATTGGTGGCGGAAGGCACGTGCGATGCATGACCCGGCACATGTGCGCGCATCTGTCCTGATCGACGGCCCAGATGCATGCGTTGACGGGAGATTATTTTGGACGGTCACGAATAATTTTATCGAACTAAAATGAACGGACGGTTCCGATAAATTGGTCCTAAATCGTCGCAGTCGCTCAATTTGCGGTGAAATTATTAAGGCAAAAAATAATATAATGCGGGCAAATTCTTTGAATTTAATTGCCATTAAATGAAAAGATTAAAAAAAACAACCTTTATTTTTGTTATATTACATCCCATTTTGATTTTAAAAAAATCTTTAAAATATAACAATCATAGACATTTTTTTTATAATCTAGATGTCTGGATATTTAGTATACTAGCAGTTATTTTATCAAATAAAATCCATACCAACACACCCACCACATCTAAACTCATTGTCTATCGATAAAGAAATATCATTTCAACATATAAAAACTAAAGCAAATATGTAATAGCGGATTGGGAATTATAATTAAGCATCCTCTATGGATTCCATATCGATTCATAATTAGATAATTTTTTTTTTTTGGTCCTCCTCAAACTCTAAAACTATGGAAATTATAGATGCCAAGATAGAAATAATACTTGATAGTTGATATTATCAAAAATACTCATAAAATATCATATTCATGAAGTAGAAATATAAATGGCCTCCTATTAATATGAAATATGTTAAATTATTAAATTCGAATTAGAAGTGTCAATATCCAAAGTAGCCAAACTTCTAGAATATTAGTTCATACTAGGATTCTAAATAATCTTATAAAGTTTTTTTTTTTTTTTGAGAATTTATTGAATTTTTTAGGATTTAAACGGAATCTGTATGATACATTTAAGGGGATGAAGATATCTCTTAAATGGGAGGTGATTGAGTTTATCAAGCATAATGTTGGATTTAATTAAACTAGGTTAGGAATATAAAAAACATAAGTATTGAACCATAAGTTCATCCCAATCCCATTTCTCCCTCTGTCATCTCTGCCCCGATGACCCCGAGGCCAAAAATCCTAATCGCTTGGCGTCATTCAACCCAGCACCGCCCAAGCCTATCTTCTCCTCCACCGATCTCCTGAGTCTATTCGACAGTTGACATTCTCCTAGAGTCACCACCCATGCAGGTAGATCTTCGGCCAAGAGGGGGAAAAATCTAAACCCTAGTGTTAATCTTCCCTCGCCGCACCTGCGCGCCACAGCTCTGACCACTAGAATCCTCTGTTCCAGCCAACCCTTGCTAGAGACCAAGCTCTCTCACTCCAAATCTTCTCCTCTATTGAGTGTTCAATTTTAGTTGGATCTTGGCCACCAATGGTTAACTACAGCCACCGTATTCTCCACTCCGGATATCCCTCCACCTCTAGGGATAGTATTGGACCTCTCTCCTTGGTCTAACATGAAGCTCCTAGTCAAATCCCTGTATTGGCCAAGCAACACTGTTTCGACCAAAATCTTTATAGGCGTTAGTGATCCAAATAGAAGTCAGGGATCAATTGAGGGTAAGATCTCTAGGTTAAGAGGTTATTCATCAGTAATTAGGTCTAATGCTCATATATGGATTATTGATTGTGTGTTTAGGGTGTTTGTCTTAGGGATCTGCAATTCCATCTTGCTTTGACCACATTTCTCGACAACAAGCATCTCTGACTGTAAGTCAACAGTAGAGTCTCCAGATTTGGATAAGTTTGGGTGATGGATTATGCATAAATCTAAATGCAATTTGATTATAGAATGGGTAGTGTTAGGATCGTCGTACTCGGCTAGAGAGGGGGGGTGTGAATAGCCGACCCCAAATTCGCGTTTCTTTCTACAAATCAAGTTAGCGCAGCGGAAATACAATAATAGAAACGAGAACGAAAAGATCAAACCTTAGACGCAGCGATGTAACGAGGTTCGGAGATGAAACTCCTACTCCTCGGCGTGTCCGTAAGGTGGACGAAGCCTATCAATCCGTCGGTAGATGAAACCCCGGATAATCGGCTAATATGAACTCCTTCTGGGTGGAGAAACCTCACCATAAAGTCTTTGCAACAGCAAAACAGAGGAGTACAACAATAGAGGAAACAAACAAGAACAATAGAAATTGTAAACACACTTGCTTGCCTTCTCGTCGGAGTCCGTTGATGAAGCAGCAGCTTCACGGCTCCAGCAGCTAGAAAACCAGCACGAAGCTCACGCGAAGCTTCAGCAAAACGAGAGCTCAGCAAAGCTCAAATCGCAGTAAGGAGGAAGAGCAAGAACTGTTTTTGTAGAGGCCCTAGACCTCGATATATATCCTGCGAAGAAGAAGACACATAAACTAGCCGTTGTGTCGCAACGGCTAGGGCCTGGACCGATCAGGCACACTCCTGATCGGTCCAGGAGTGTTCTGATCGGTCTTGGGGACCGATCAGGCTAAGCCTGGACCGATCAGGCTATGTCCGACTTCGTCCGGAGAATGAGCTGCCGAGCCCTCTCCGACTTCGTCCGGTCCAGAGAATGAGCTACCGAGCTACCGAGCTATGAGCTACCGAGCCCTCTCCGACTCCATCCGGTCCAGAGAACGAGCTACCGAGCCCTCTCTGACCTAGTCCGGAGAGCGAGCTGCCGAGCTACGAGCTACCGAGCTACCGAGCCCTCTCTGACCTAGTCCGCCGAGCTACGAGCTACCGAGCTACCGAGCTACCGAGCTACCGAGCTACCGAGCTACCGGGCTACCGAGCTACCGAGCTACCGAGCCCTCTCCGACTCCATCCGGTCCAGAGAACGAGCTACCGAGCCCTCTCTGACCTAGTCCGGAGAGCGAGCTGCCGAGCTACGAGCTATCGAGCTACCGAGCTACCGAGCTACCGAGCCCTCTCTGACTTCCCATGCCAAGCTTCCATACTTGGACTTCTCCCGTGCCAAGCTCCCTGCTTGGACTTTTCCGTGCCAAGTCTCCATACTTGGACTTTTCTCGTGCCAAGCTCCCTGCTTGGACTTTTCACCAGATGTCTGGTCAACCTTGACCTATCTGGATTTCCCTTGCCTGGCTTCACTCACCAGGACTTTCCAACTGCCTGGCTTCACTCACCAGGACTTTCCAACTGCCTGGCTTCACTCACCAGGACTTTCCATCTGCCTGGCTTCACTCACCAGGACTTCTAAGCTGCCTAGCTTCACTCACTAGGTATTTCCCCTGCCTGGCTTCACTCACCAGGACTTTCACTTTCACCTAGCTTCACTCACTAGGATTTTCACCTGGCTTTACTCACCAGGATTTCCCGACTGCCTGGCTTCACTCACTAGGACTTTTCGAACTGCCTGGCTTCACTCACCAGGACTTTCCGAACTGTCTGGTTTCACTCACCAGGACTTTCCGAACTGCCTAACATCCCAGTTAGGACTTCCCAGTCAAGTATCCGGTCAACCTTGACCTACTTGACTCTTCTTCATCCAACCTGATCAGACCCTGATCAGTATCTCTCCGCATGGACAACTGCACCTGCATTGTCCATGTCTACATGTCTTTCTGTATTGTCAAACATCGAAACCATGACCAAGGTTTACGCTTGGTCAACTAGGTCAACCTTGACCTACTGGAAATTGCACCAACAATCTCCCCTTTTTTGATGTTTGACAATACCTTTAAGTTAGGCTAATCCAATAGCCTCAACTTTCTTCATGCCACTAGGTAATGAAACATAAGTTACAACCTTACATTCTCCTTCTAAGAAGACAACCTCCTTCTTAGATAATGAAGGTCTAACTTAAACCCTTCATTCTCCCCCTATTGGCACACATCAACAAACTCTCCCCCTGAAGAGTAAGTTACCGTTGTTCACAACTTCACTCGTTGTGATCAACAAACTCTCCCACTAACTCCAATGTTCTTCCTTGAACATTCTCTAGACATTCTCCATTCTCCCCCTTTTTGACACACATCAAAAAGAGTGAATCAAGGTCAAGAGTTTCTTCCTAATGAAAGTCTCATACCTTTCATTGAAACCCTTAATTTCCCCCTTGATACTAATGTCAATAGTCAATTTAGTGATACCATATCACTCATGACAACTCCCCCTAAAGGTCAACTCCCCTTAACCAATAGGTGAAACTCCCCCTAAAGGTCAACTCCCCCTTGACCATTGCACCAACAATGTCTTGGAGAGTTTCAACCCTTTAGAAATCCAAAACACCAACTTCATTGCTGAAATTTCAGACACCACAGTCGAAACTGGCACGCCCTGATCGGTCACCAAACCGATTAGGTCTTCCCTGGATCGGTCACAGTGACCGATCCACAACTGCCTGGACCGATCAGACTCCCTTCTGATCGGCCCACAACCTCTGATATCAGTTTCTGAATTTCCTTCCGAAATTCAGAAACCCCTACAAAATTCCAGAAAATTCCAGAAATTATAAAACTTTGAGGATACATTCCTCATAACATATACTATCAAGGAAAAATAGTTTTCTATGAAAATAACTTCCATTTTCAAATCTTGATACAAAGTTCAAAAGTCTTTGAAATAGCTCAAAGTTAACTCATTTTTGTATCACCTTGTTCAATGATGAATGCTATCACTAGAAAAGCTTCATCAAGGTTTTTCAAATCAATTTTGAAATGATTTTAAACCCTTTAATTTGAGACCACAATCTTAGGGCTAAATGTACATGACTTGTACACAAGCTTTCCCTATGATCCCCGTTTTGAATTAGGCTCATCTAGGTACAAGAACTATGCACCTTGATCCTAACTCATGATCCTAATATCTCACACACATCTAAGGTGTATCAAACACATCCAAGTCAATTTTGATGTGAGATATGAGTTTAGGTCATCTTAATCTAAGTTCTCATGCATTTTCTAAATAACAATTTGATCTCCATATCAAATTGTGTTTTAGTCCTTAAATCAATTTCATTGATCATTAATGCACAAGATGATGACATAGCATATAATTGTATCATAAATGGAAACATGTGCCAATGTCATGATGTCATGGCATAAAGTGTGAGACTTAAATAACGCATGACATTTAAACTAACCTAAGCATTATCATGACATTTTAAATGATCATAAAATAAATATGATGTCATGACATGACATATGACAAACGATATATGGCAAATAACATGTAAAGGTATAGAAAATACCTAATTCTAGCCTTAGTTGCCATTTTTTATAATTTCTATCATTTTGCCATAAATTCTATATTCCTAAGTGTAATAGACCTAAAATCACATACCAAGGATGTTTAGATCACTATGTGCCAATTCAATTGACCCTAGAAAACTCCTCAAATTCGATTGGCACATTCTAATCACCTTAGGAATAATTCTTAATTTCATTTTCAAGGCTTG
Source organism: Zingiber officinale (assembly GCF_018446385.1). NCBI lineage: Eukaryota > Viridiplantae > Streptophyta > Magnoliopsida > Zingiberales > Zingiberaceae > Zingiber > Zingiber officinale. The sequence continues at coordinate 67,066,446 of NC_055988.1, read as the reverse complement.
ATTATACCTTGAAAAATCCTAAAGTGCCACCTTTTGCCATGATTAGGTTAACTACCTATTCAAGTAAGGTTGGCACACCCTAACTAATCTAGCGTGATGAAATCACGCTCCTAGGAACCCAATACCTATTGGAGCTCATTGGGTTCACTAAATATTCACTAGGGATGACTTCCCTAGCAACCCTCCTAATGACCCTCCTAGGCTTTAAAGTCTTGGTCATTTGGGACTCATCAAGATCCACTCTAGGGGTGACTCCCCTTGTGACCTTGGCGATGATCTTCCTAGCCCTATATTTTGTTCCATAATCGAATGGAACATTATGATAAGTGGGCTTGACCACTTGGGACTTAGGTTTGTGACCCAACCCTTTCTTGTCCTTGGACTTGGGTTTTTGACCCCTAGACTCTAGAGTCAAATCCTCAAGAGCCTTTTCTAGAGAGTCAAGTCTTGACCTCAAGACTTGATTTTCTTTCTCTAACACCTCAAGCTTTGATTTGTCATTTTTCCTAGAGGTATTCCTAGCCATATGTCTAGTTGTTTTGGGATTTCTGCCGAGGTTCTCCTTAGCCTTAGATGAGTTAATTCTAGGGTTGACATTTCTAGTATTATCCTTATCTAGGCTCACATGTTTGGCACCTAAGCATGTGTATCGATTTCTAATGTTATCATGCTTACCATTATTAACAATAGCAATAAGGCTACTAGCATGTGTCTTATTATTATTGCAATAATGTGCCTTAGAGATTACCTTAGGGTTTGCCTTAGCTCCCCCTATCGATGTGCTCGTCTTCTTGTCCTTGTGAGGTTGCCTCCCCCTCGGACATTGGCTCCGATAATGTCCCCTTCGCTTGCATTGGAAGCACACCACGTGCTCCTTGCCCTTGCGTGTTGGGACTCCGGCTTCCTTGACTTTTGGTGCCGGTGGAGTCTTCCTAATCCTCCTTGGACACTTACTCTTGTAATGTCCATACTCCCTACACTCAAAGCACATTATGTGTAATTTATTTGAAATTGAAATGCTTGAGTTACCTAGGGTTGAGGATGGATAAAGACTTTCTTCTTCATCCCTTCCGGAGGTAGAAGCTTCTTCCTCTTGCTCCATTCTTGAAGAAGAACTCTCCTCCTCTTCTTCCTTAGATGTTGAGTAGCCCTCAACTTCTAATTCCACTCCTCCATGATGTGAGCTACTTGGCTCACTTGACTCCTCTTCATGACTTGAAATGGAGCTTCCCTCATGGAGCTTGGCCAAGTTGTTCCACAACTCCTTGGCATTGTTATATCCACCTACCTTACACAAAATGTCATTAGGTAATGAAAATTCCAAAACTTTCGTTACCTCATCGTTGATTGTAAATCGGTGGATTTGTTCCTTCGTCCACTTCTTCTTCTTGAGAGGTTTTCCTTCTTCATCCTTCGGAGGAGTGAAACCTACTTGCACACACCTCCAATTCTCAAGATTAGTCATAAGAAAATATTTCATTCTTACCTTCCAAAACGCGAAGTCGTCGCGATCGTAGAAGGGTGGAATCGTGATGTCCTCTCCGAGTTGATCCATCTCTAGCTTGTGCTCCCCCGGGTGTCGATCCAACGAAGAGTGACCTCGCTCTGATACCACTTGTTAGGATCGTCGTACTCGGCTAGAGAGGGGGGTGTGAATAGCCGACCCCAAATTCGCGTTTCTTTCTGCAAATCAAGTTAGCGCAGTGGAAATACAATAATAGAAACGAGAACGAAAAGATCAAACCTTAGACGCAGCGATGTAACGAGGTTCGGAGATGAAACTCCTACTCCTCGGCGTGTCCGTAAGGTGGACGAAGCCTATCAATCCGTCGGTGGATGAAACCCCGGATAACCGGCTAATATGAACTCCTTCTGGGTGGAGAAACCTCACCACAAAGTCTTTGCAACAGCAAAACAGAGGAGTACAACAATAGAGGAAAAAAATAAGAACAATAGAAATTGTAAACACACTTGCTTGCCTTCTCGTCGGAGTCCGTTGATGAAGCAGCAGCTTCACGGCTCCAGCAGCTAGAAAACCAGCACGAAGCTCATGCGAAGCTTCAGCAAAACGAGAGCTCAACAAAGCTCAAATCACAGCAAGGAGGAAGAGCAAGAACTGTTTTTGTAGAGGCCCTAGACCTCGATATATATCCTGCGAAGAAGAAGACACATAAACTAGCCGTTGTGTCGCAACGGCTAGGGCCTGGACCGATCAAGCACACTCCTGATCGGTCCAGGAGTGTTCTGATCAGTCTTGGGGACCGATCAGGCTATGCCCTGATCGGTCCAGGAGGAGTCTGATCGGTCCCTGGACCGATTAGCCTTTCTCCTTCTTCTTCTTCTGTTTGCTTTCTGATCGGTCTCCAGACCGATCAGATAATCCACAGAAGCATTCTGTTTGGTTACTGATCGGTCACCAGACCGATCAGCCGAGCTACCAAGCTACCGAGCTACCGAGCTATCGAGCCCTCTCTGACCTAGTCCGGAGAACGAGCTGCCGAACCCTTTCCGACTTCGTCCGGTCCAGAGAATGAGCTACCGAGCTACGAGCTACCGAGCCCTCTCCGACTCCATCCGGTCCAGAGAACGAGCTACCGAGCCCTCTCTGACCTAGTCCGGAGAGCGAGCTGCCGAGCTACGAGCTACCGAGCTACCGAGCTACCGAGCTACCGAGCTACCGAGCTACCGAGCTACCGAGCTACCGAGCTACCGAGCTACCGAGCTACCGAGCTACCGGGCTACCGAGCTACCGAGCTACCGAGCCCTCTCCGACTCCATCCGGTCCAGAGAACGAGCTACCGAGCCCTCTCTGACCTAGTCCGGAGAGCGAGCTGCCGAGCTACGAGCTACCGAGCTACCGAGCTACCGAGCCCTCTCTGACTTCCCATGCCAAGCTTCCATACTTGGACTTCTCCCGTGCCAAGCTCCCTGCTTGGACTTTTCCGTGCCAAGTCTCCATACTTGGACTTTTCTCGTGCCAAGCTCCCTGCTTGGACTTTTCACCAGATGTCTGGTCAACCTTGACCTATCTGGATTTCCCTTGCCTGGCTTCACTCACTAGGACTTTCCAACTGCCTGGCTTCACTCACCAGGACTTTCCAACTGCCTGGCTTCACTCACCAGGACTTTCCATCTGCCTGGCTTCACTCACCAGGACTTCCAAGCTGTCTAGCTTCACTCACTAGGTATTTCCCCTGCCTGGCTTCACTCACCAGGACTTTCACTTTCACCTAGCTTCACTCACTAGGATTTTCACCTGGCTTTACTCACCAGGATTTCCTGACTGCCTGGCTTCACTCACCAGGACTTTCCGAACTGTCTGACTTCACTCACCAGGATTTTCCGAACTGCCTGGTTTCACTCACCAGGACTTTCCGAACTGCCTAACATCCCAGTTAGGACTTCCCAGTCAAGTATCCGGTCAACCTTGACCTACTTGACTCTTCTTCATCCAACCTGATCAGACTCTGATCAGTATCTCTCCGCATGGACAACTGCACCTGCATTGTCCATGTCTACATGTCTTTCTGTATTGTCAAACATCGAAACCATGACCAAGGTTTACGCTTGGTCAACTAGGTCAACCTTGACCTACTGGAAATTGCACCAACAGGTAGGAGTTAATTAATCTATGTAGTTGCAAAATGATTGAGGTTAGATCTAAAATAATATAATCATTTGGATGGATTAAACTAGGGATTGTGTTAAATCCAATTTGATCAATAAAGGAGAATTAACTAAGGTTCACTAATAATTTGGGGTTAGCTATTTATCTCGAAATGTAATTTAGCTATTTATAATATATGTAATTAGATAAATTGCGCATGTAGCGCATGACCTTAATTGGCGACGAGCAGATTGATATGGGGGCTATTTTTTGACACGAGATTATATTGAGGCGGGTACTTCTTCCTTGACTTCTATAATTTATTGAACTTATTGCATGAGTTTTTAATTGATGGATTAGATTGCTTTATTTTAAATCTACTCATATTTATCCATACTTGATACTTATATGTTTGACCTTAGAGATAATCTATTTATTGTTTATATAGTCTAAGCTTTGGATATATATACTCTGCAGAGTATGTACTATAGGAGATACTATATTGACTGATTATATGCATATAGTGTGTACACGTATATGGTGTGCACTATAGAAGTTAACATGTTGATTATACATATAATGTAAAATATACACATATATGGTATGTACAATAGGAGATACTATATTGATTGTACATTTGCATATTGTGCATGCATACATGTCTGATATGTACTATTAGAGGATTTATGTTGATTATACCTATGTTATAGGGTGCATACGTGTCTGGTGTGTACTATTGGAGGAATCATATTGATTATACCTATGTTGTAGCGTGCATATGTGTATGGTGTGTATTATTAGAGGAATCATGTTGATTATACCTATATTGTAGGGTATATATGTGTCTAGTGTGTACTATAGGTGTCGTTACCTATTGCACTTGTTGTCTAGTAGACACATGTTGAATATATATCCATACCTATAGACTTATGTGATAGATAAATCATGTATTGGATGTACCTATGATGATGGAGTTATTTGCATTATTGATGACTGTACCTGTATCATGATTACTTATATTATGTTCATCATTGCACTACATACCGATGACCATTGCTCCCTTGTTGTATGAGCTGATCGTCAGTTATCTTGCTGCCCATTTGGCCACTCAGGTGTAGTGGTAGCTTGGAGTTGGGTTCAACCTGTCCTATCATGCCTGCTCGGCTACTCTGTGTAGTGGTGGCTAGAGTCACGCAGTCAATAACCCTCTTGTTATGTAGCTAGATAGCTACTCTACACCCTGCCCGTCTCGGCCACATTGATATAGTGATAGCTTGGAGACATGTGTAAGAGTGACGTATACATGTGCATATGCATATGATACACGGTGCATCTTTTAGATTTGACACGGCAAAAGAAAAATCTTAGTGAGTGAAACTAGGCAATAGAAGTTCTAGCGGGGGCTAGGAAGTGAAGATTTAGTTGGAAACTAAGTAGTGGAAGTTCTAGCAGAGCTAGGCAATGAAGACCTAGTTGGGAACTAGGTAGTGGAAGTCTTAGCAAGGCTAAACAAGGAAAAAGTCCAAGTGGGTCGCGAAGAGCTTTACAAGCACCCAGAACCTCCATTCTAACCCTCTCTTAAGCTTTACAAGCACTCGTATAGCTAGGCCTTCCTCCTATGCTTGACAACTTCATCAACATAGAAGAGCCCAGCGGCTCACTCATCGACAGTTTGAGGTAGGAACGTGTATATAAAACTTTGAGCATCTATTCAGATTTGACACTCTTAAACATGATAGTATATTTAAGGTGAACATTGTACATCTTTTTTTGTTGATAAAAAATATTTATTAAAAAAACTCAACTCAATGTTTCTTATTTTATGGTCTCTCGAATATCTCATTTCATCTTTCTCTGATCTCGAACAGACATTTGAGCCCCTAAACAACACCAACTCTTTTTTATGAAGCTTTTTTTTGTGTGTGATGAAACTAAACAACACCAACTTGGTTATTCTAAGTTAGATCTATAAGCTTTATCAAACTAACTCAATGCTTCTTTTCTTACAATTTGAATGTCTCATATCATGCTTCTCTAATCTCTAATGAATCTCTAAGTCATTAAACAGCACAATTTGACCTCGTCAAGTGACACCAACTTGGTTGTACCAATTGTTAATCTACATTTGCATAATAAATTGCAATAAATAAAGTAGAATGAACTCACTGATGACAAACAATATCTTCTTGTTTATGCTTGTCATCTAAAGGACGATTACAACAAACCCTTTGTAGAATCACGAGCCAAATTCCTTTCGATCGATGTTCCTTCTCACAGATTTTTTATCATCCATTCTTTTTGCTTAGACACCTTTGTATAATGGAAAATAGGTAGTTTTATTAACTATAGGTGGGTAGTTATGGTAACTACAAGTGTAGTTATCATCCACTACTAACATATCTCATTTGTAGAAGTCAAGTCACTAAGATCATATTAGAACATCCAATTCATATTTATAAAAAATAGTTCATGCGACAATAAGCAGACTAAGCAATTAAAGCTATAAAAGTTGTCACACATTACATAGTCGCTCTTCAAGACAAATTAGAGGCATCAATACCTTGTATTCACACTAGATTGAATCATTTATATCAATATAAACATCTATAATATCTCATAATAACTATATGATAATAACATGTTCAATATCTCTAATCATTATAATTATTCACAATCACATTTTTACTACTAAATAAAAAAATATATAATTGGTGGACTAGTGAATAAATTTAAAAATATAAAATAATTTTAATATTCCTTATTAGCTAGAATTTAATCAGTCACTTTGTTAGTCATGTCTCATAAACTGAATCAACCATATTCATTAGAATATATATTAAAGTAGTAGACCCTGATTAAAACTGCAAGTATACAATTAAAAAGTCATTAAGATTAAAACTAAGATTATCTTATAATTTTAAGGATCTCATCTAGTAGAGAAGTAGAGATACATTCTCCTACAACCCTTATTGTTGCTATAGCACATGTGGTAGAATCACATACTACAATGTTATTTTCTTTACTAATAAAGAGCGTATGTATTTCATAAATTTAACATTGTATATATTTTGATCTAGACATACCTAATGTCTAATCATGAATTCAACTTATGAATTATTATTTGACTTCCAACAAGTTTAGTAAACGGTGGGTACATGTACTCAATGTTAGAGTGTATACTAAAAGTCTAGCTTTTTGAAATAAAGAATCACATTGGTTAAATGCCTACATTTATATGCTAAGTGTAGTTGTTCAATTAATTTATATTGTAGATAACATGGTGTGTGGTGTCACACACAGAAGATCATGTTATCAGTTCCCTATAAATTATAAAAGGTGGCGCACGACTAAGATGGAAAGGAACAAACCATTGGAATAGTTGTAGTGTAATTTGGTATTAGTTTATCTTGACTATAAAATTATACTAGTACACTTTGAGTGTATTGGGCAGGACCATTTAAGGTAGTTTCTTTTTATACTGACTGCATAAGAAAACAAGACCTTTGTTATTATGGAAGTGTGTGATCTTAATCATGATATAATGACAAGCATGTATACTTAATGTTTATTCTTTAATTTATCAAAAGGTGTGATTTAGCTAGTTAAATCAATAGGCCCTATAAGTTGGGAAATGATATTATTTATATGATGTGTTGTTGATTATAGAATGAAACTGTGTCCTAGTAATCTAGGTTGATGATGCCCCCAAGAGGAGCTTATAAGGATTGTCATGTAACCCCTATAAGTGGACTTAGTCCGACATGACAATAAGGTTGAGTGGTATTACTCTTGGAGCTAGATATTAATTAAGTGAGTTGTCAGTAACTCATTTAATTAATGGACATTCAATATCTTAAATACAGGGAGATTAACACACTCATGATAAGAAGGAACCCATATAGTAATATGAGATTGGTGCGGTAGTTCAATAATAACTATTTAGTAGTATGAATTATTATTGATGAACTCGAGTTGGGTGTTCGGGGCGAACACGGGAAGCTCAAGTTCATCGGGAGACCAAAACCAATTCCTCCTTTCGGTCCCTATTGTAGTCTCTTAATTATAAAGTCTTATATCCACCTAAAGTCCACCTTCTTACCCACCTTAAGGTGGTTGGCCAAGCCTGGCTTGGAGCCCAAGCTAGGGTCGGCCAAACCAAGGTAGATGGGTTCAAGTTATGGCCGGCCCTAGCTTGGAGCCCAAGCAAGGGTAGTCGGCCACATTCACATTGAAAGGGAGTTTAAAATTATAAATCTTTTCTTTTATAACTTTCTATAAAGGATTAAGAGAAATGTTTGATATCTTTCCTTATTTGTAATTAAAAGGAAGATTTTAATTTTTTGATAAATTTTAAATCTTTCCTTATGTGGAAGCCATGGTTTTAAAAGAGAGTTTTAATTATAAATCTTTCCTTTTATAGCTTTCTATAAAGGATTAAGAGAAAGATTTAATATCTTTCCTTATTTGTAGTTTAAAGAAAGATTTTAATTTTTGATAAAACTTTCCTTTTTGTAACCATCCATATTTTTTAAAAAAGAGATTTTAATTTATAAAACTTTCTTTTTATAACCAACCATGAAAGGATTTAAAGAAAGAAATTTTTAATTAAAATTTCTTATTAGAAACAATTAAGGAAGTTTTAATTTTGTGTTTAAAACTTTCTTTGTTTGGAGCTTGATGGGGTGGCCAACCATTGAAAGAACAAAAGGAAATTGTTTTTAAAATTTCTTTTTGTTGGCAAGGAAAATAAGGAAGTTATGTCTAAAACTTTCCTTATTTGCCAAAACCAATGAATATAAAAGAGAGGGTAGGGGTGCCTCACAAAAGATAGACATTTATTATTCCTCTCCTCTCTTCCTTGGTGTGGCTGACCCTCCTCCCTTGCTCTTCCTCTTCTCTTCTTCTTTGGTGGTCGACAACATCATCTCTAGGAGATTGTTTGGTGGCCGGATCTTGCTTGGAGAAGAAGGAGAGATAGGAGGTATTGTTTCTAAACATCCCTTGGAGCTTGTTTGGTGGCCGAAGTTCTTCATCTCTAGAAGATTGTTGGTGGCCGAAACTTGGAAGGAAGAAGAAAGGCTTGGGTGGTTCTCATCTTGGTAGATCGTCGCCCACAAAACGTCCGAAATAAGAAGAGGAATACAATAGAAGATCGTGAGGTCTATAAGTTACAAAAGATATAACTAGTTATTTAATTCCGCATCATAACTAGTTCATCTTATGTATAGATCTTGAAAAACCAAACACAAGAGGCTATCAATTTTTATTTATCATTTTTGTAATCGATTTTTCGTTTTGATTTCATGTTTCAATATTGTGCTTCTATTGAGGTCTTTATAGTTAAACCTAGGTTACTTAAGAAGTTTAAATATCCGATTTCTTTGAAAGGCTTTGTCTAAGCAGTGTGGATGCTCCCATACCCAAGAAGGATATGTGCCTCGCCACGTTTGACCTGGGAGTCGATCCTCGAAATAGATATTTGATCAACTTCTATAATATGGTTTAACTTAAGAAGAACATATCGGTTAAATTTGGAGTAAGAATGTTAAGCATCGTTCCCAATCCAAATTTAACTTCTGAAGGACAATTTGGATTATTAATATTAAGTTTTGTTTGCAATCTAAGTTGAACTTCAGTAGAGCACAAGGGTAGCTAGGAAAGTTCTATGCTTGTACAAAATTTTTGTACAAGGGAACTAGAGCAGTCTCCAAATATAGCAACCAACACTCCAATCATTATCAATTTACAAATGATCTTATTTTGATACTACTATCAAGGCAACCCCAACTTACAAGTACATCTCCATTCACAACTTCATTAGTTGTCTCATAAGAAATAGTTTTACCTCTATTTATATTTAATAAATAGAGATGATTGTTCATATGAGAGAACTAATCTCAACTTGTCAACATTCTCACTGAGACTTTATCCAAATTTAACAATGACATTTACACTAAATAGATCATGACATTACATAATCAAACATCTTATAATATCTGATTATCTTTATAATATATTACATTCTACGAAGTCCCAAAAACTTACATGTCCTTGAAATAACTCTTTAGTTAATGATTTGGTAAAAAGATCAGCAAGTATAACACGTGTAGGAATATAGTCAAAAACTATCTTTTTCTTATCAACTAATCACTTACAAAATTATACTTAATATATATGTGTTTCGCCTTGTTGTGATATTTGAGATCCTTAGAAAAAAATTATAGCAGTTTGAATGTTATAATAAACTGTAATAGGAATTTAACTATTCTCAGCAATCTTTAGATGCTTTTAGGAAACTTCTTAACCAGACTAGGAAACTTTTTAACCAGATGACCTCTTGTATAACCATTGTGCAAGCCACATACTTAGCTTTTATTATTGACAATACTACACAAGCTTGCTTCTTACTATTCCATGAGATGACTCCACTATTTAGAGAGAAAGCATATCCATATGTGAATTTTTTATCATCAAGGTCCCCAACTCAATCTGCATCCGTGTAGCCTTTCAGTTCATATCATATTCTTAAAAATAGAGACAACAATATGTTGTCCCATTAAGATATTTAAATATCCACTTCACCTCTTTTCATTGTCTTAGTCGTGTGTTTGTCCAGAAATATATAACTAAGCCAACATCATAACTAATATTAGGATGTGTGTATAATATAATGTACATTAAACTACTAACGACATTGACATATGATCTTTTCTTCATCTGGGTTATTTTCTCAAGAGTCTTGGGACATATTCTTTTGCTCAGAACATTATCTTTTGCTACAGGTGTCTGTTTACAATTTAATATATTAAAATGTTGTAGTATCTTAATAATATAAGTCTCTTGAGATATACCCAAAAGTATTTCTAATCAATCTCTTATAATCTTTACTCCTAAGATGTATACAACTTCTTCCACATCGTCTATGTCTAATTGTGATGGAAATCATGCTTTGACTTCTATTACAAACTTTGTATCACTTCCAGTTATTAGCATATCATTACCATATAATGATAAGATGATAAACTTCCTTTTTATCTTTTTTTTAAGTAAATACAATGATCTTTATTGATCATTTCAAAACTATAATATAAAATGACTGTATTAAATCTTATGTTTCATTATCTTAACAGATCATAAATAGACTTTTTTAAGTCTACACATTCTTTCCTCTTAGTTTTCAACAATATAACCTTCTAGCTATGCTAGTTAGATGTTTTCATCAAACTCACTGATCCTGTCCGAACGCCGAATCGATGGACGTTGGGCACGTGGCGCTCTCCGAACCGATGACGTGGATCTCTGACCGGCCATATGGAGCTCCGACGAACCTGCAAAGAAGTCGGGCCGGGAAGGGGCTCCCGGTGACGACCCTCCGACGCTCAAGTCAGGCAAGAGGAAACTATGAAGTGGCTTCGAATATCAGAGAATGCGTATCTCCGGCGAAGTCTGGGGGCTCTTATATAGAGCTGTGAAGAGGCTTATGCACACATACCGAGGCGAACATGTGCCCCTTATCATACCTAAATATGGGCTTGTCAGAGGAGCTTGCCTGACACCATACTGCTACAGTCCGAGCACCTCTCTGATGGGACGACAGAACCTTCTGTCGTAAGGTTCTGCGTATGGCTTGGTCGTTGGACATGCCTATTATCAGAAGATGTTCCCCGATGTTTCCCTTGTCCTTTTGTCTCTTATGTTCCTGCGCCGAGCATCCGGCCGCTCGGCAGTCTCAATCGTCCGACCGGGCACATTCCCAGTCGCGTGCTCGGCTGGGACTGCTTCTTCGCCGCCATGCTGTTTTATGCCTCTGCCAAGCGGGGTACCCGTTCGGCTCGACGACCTTGTTCCCATGAGCGTCGGAAACCCGAGTCCCCATCGGGTTGTCTTTGATTCCGCATAGACCCCGTTCGGCCGGTCGGTCCCCCCTTCTCAGGTCGGCCGTGTGACCTTTGACCTCCACGTGGCGTTGACCTCCCTCAAAGGGGGTCCCCTATCCTTACTGCCAGATCTGTAAAATACCGAGAATATACGAATATTAATAAGGGATTTTTCCGGAATTTTTGGAAATTTTTCGGGAATTTTTCAGAGCTCGTATGGACGAGTTAACTGGGATAAAAACTGGGCCTGGAAAAGCCTGTTTAGGCTACCCTGTTTTAATGAGGAAAAGTTTTCTTTTCTTTTCCTTTTTCTTTTCTTTTTCTTTTCCTTTATTTTCTCTTGTTTTCGCCGTATCCTTCTCTTCGCCCGCGCCTGCCCTCTCCGAGCCCCCCCTGTTCCTTCCCTCACGCACCCGAGCCGTCGGCGTGCCCTAACCGCCGGCCCGGCGGTTTCTCCGAGGCCGAAGTCTTAAACCCCTCGGCCCCTCCTTTTCTTCTTCTCCTCTCTGTGCTTGTGGCCGCGCGACACCGCCGGTCCTTGCCGCTGCCCTAGCGCCGAAGCTTCGTCCGAGCCTCCACTTGGCTGTGCCCTAGATCCGCCGCCGGTCGAGTTTTTCTTCCGCACGAAGCCAACCGATTGCCGATCTTTTCTTCTGTGCTCAGCCGCGACTCCCATCTCACGGCGCCACCTGATATCTGCCCTAGCGACAACAGACGTCGCCGACGCTGATCCACCTCCGCCGGCCACTGGTCCGATAGCGCCGGCCAAACTCCTCTGCCCTAGTTGCATTCGGTGCCGCTGCCGTCTCTCGACCCGAACCAGCGCCGCCGTCGCCTGTGCCCTAGCGCCGGCGACTGAGTTTCCTCTGTGCCCTAGTTTTTACTCTTCACGGTTGTACTGTCTATGTTGTTACTGTGCCCTAGCTGAGGATTCAAAGGAGGTAAGTTGTTAGTTAAATGTTATAAATCAAGAATTTGAGTGGAATTCTTGGTTGTGGTTCTATGGATATTGATTTGGAATGTTTGAATGGAAAGGTGCAGCGGGTTTACTATGGTTTTTGGCTGAGTTTCCAGCAGCATACAGTTTCATCTCTTCAATTGTGGGTCAACAACAATTCATCTGGTTTTAGGTGAGTATTGAAGTTTTATTCTTGTCTACATTTGGATGTGAGTAGTGTGATGTGGATAGGATGAATGATTGTTGGTTTGATTATCAGATGTGGTGGTTTGGTTAGTTGTAGACGATGATATTTGGTTGTTGTGGCTTTGTGTTAGCTTCTCGAGGATTTGATTTGGCTAATTAATTTATACGTAATTAGCTAAATCTATATATATATCATGTTGTTACAGGACTGTGATTCGAGACGGACATCTCGACATCGGAATTGGTTCGATTCGATCTATACTGGAGGCGGGTACCTCTTGACTTATCTTTTATGATATTGTCATTTGGATATGCATAGTATTTTATAACTACGAGCAATGAACATGTTTGCCTTTGGTATGTCACTGTTTGATATCCATAGCATGTTAGGTTTGTCGCCTGTGATGTATCCGTGCTTATATCTCGTGATTTGTTGCCATGAGTATCTTAGTTTCTAGAGTGACATACCATGTTTTACTGAGGTTAGGACTAGGTTCTGGACTTTTGGTTTCAGTCATGTGTATCGAGACTGTCTGATACTTAGGTTTTATGCCATGACTGGCTTGTGTACCTCTATTTGTATATCATATATGATTCGTGTACCTAGACCTTGATTCTTGATATGTGCATATTGTTGGTACATATGTTATGGAAGGAGATATGTTTAGGATCTAGGTTGTTATACCTTAGAGGATTTGTATACCCTAGATCTGTGGATTTGGCTTACTGATACTGTGATACCCATATTATGTATATATGGATTTTTCTATGCTGATCAGGATATTCCATACTTATTTTGTTCAGGACATAGGGTTTTTGATATTCTATCTGACCTGTGTACTATAGATTTTGGTATGTGACCATCGCTTTTACAGTACCCATTTTGTATTTATGGATATGGTTATATTGATCAGTTTTTGTTATGCATAGTGACATGCATCATGATTGCATGCTGTGCGATTGTCGGCTCCACTATGGTTGAGCCCATCGCCAGTTACATGTACTGCACACACCCCCACTCATGGTTTAGTGGTATATCAGGCAGGTGTGTGGCGGTTCTGTTGTTTGGCTCCGTTGGTCTGAGGACTCAGCGTGGTAGCCGGCAGACAGTTCCGCTCTGTTTGGCTCCGCTGGCATTTAGTGTAGCAGCGTAGTAGCCGGCAGACGGTGGACTCTGTTTGGCTCCGTTGGTCAGGTGACTCAGCGTGGTAGCCGGCAGAGATACCTCCCCGTCATCGTGTACCGGGAGATGAGAGCATTGAGCTCCCCCATTTATGATTTGGGGTCACAGGACAGGAGTACTCCGACAGCATCCCGTCCACTCGGTCATTCATCAGGAGTAGTGACGACAGAGTGCAGGTTGTCACATCCCTACCCACTCGGTCTCACCATTTGTGTGCGAGATGACTGACTGGCGTCAGGGGTGACCAGGACGCATCATTAGCATCATATGCATTGATGCATTTATATTTTTATGATTGTGTTTGCTGCATTTGATTGCTGCATTTTGGTTGGATACATACTTTTGACCTGCATACAGGATTATTGACATTTTCGGTTTGACGACCTTTTTGTCGAAATAGGAGTTCCTGGTGAGTACAGCTTCGTCAGTTACCTTTCAGTTTTACGTATTCCCTATATATGATTAGGAAGCTGTATTCCATGATTGTTGCTGTTAGATATATCTTACTACTCATGTCCATTGGTATTCGCTGAGTTGTTGAACTCACCCCCGTTGATACTATCTTTTTCAGGTACCAGGTTTGGTTTTGGTGTCGCTTGGAGTATCTTGTCTGCTGGTCCCCACGTCACATCAGAGGACTTATCGGATTCACGTATGTTTTGTTTGTTTTATGTATCAGTTTTGTTTAGCTCTGTACTTTGGTTTTATTTTTGGAGAGTTGATGTTGTTATGTGGTGTTTTGTATTTGTTAATGGTTGTGTAAGCCTAGCCGGCTAGCAGTTTTGTGTTTTGGTTTTGGTACAGCCGAGTGGGCTGCTTTATTATTAACTGCGTGGTGTTTGTTTTCTTTTATTGTTATTATTCCAGCCGCATGTGGCTGAGGTATATAGTGCTTGTAGAAAAGTTTCAGATTGTCCGCTGTACAGGGGAGATGCTGCCGAAATTTCTTCGGACAGAGACTCCTCTGGGGCGTGACAAGATCACTCACCATTTTAGAAAAGTTGTCTTTACATCCATTTGATGTAAATCAAAATCAAAATGTGCTACTATAGCTAAAATGATACAAATTGAAGTAAATTTTATGACAAGAGAAAATGTCTTCAAAATTAATATCCTTTTGTTGGGTAAATCCTTTTGCAACCAAATGAGTCTTGTACTAATCAATCAATCCATCCATTTTTCTCTTAATTTTAAGAATCTACTTATTTTTAATAGCCTTTCGGACTAGAGGAAGATCGACTAATTTCCAAACTTGATTCTTTTTCATTGACTCTATTTCTTCATCTATTGTAATTTTCCACTTTTCTCTAATTGGGTATCTCAATGCTTCTTCAACAGTTTAAGGTTCTTCGTCATCAATTGGGGTAACCATTAAGTCCTCATTCTCACTGTTAAACCTTTCTCAAAAAATAATCTTATGACTATTTCTTTATAGGTTAGATTGTTGATAAATCACTCCCACTAGGTTGACTAGACTTAGGCATCTCTTGTGATACATCATTGGTTGATAAAGTACCATTCTCCTCCTCTATTGCAAATAGTGGAATAATTTTATCAATGTCAACTCTCACTAAAAACTCAATTTTAAGAAAGGTTATATCTCTCGGCTCTGTTTCGGAGATGGTTTCATCTTGTTGCCCATTAATGAAAACATAACTCTTGGAGATATCAGAATACTTTACAAAGATATATTTTTTTACCCTTGAGTTCTAATTTTTCATATTTGTGAATCTTATCATGAACATAGGCAACTGATCCCTAAGGTCTCAAATGACTCAAATCGAATTTTCTGTCTGTCCAACATTTGAATGGGGTAGATAAAACAAATTTAGAAGATACTCCGTTAAGTATATAGGTTGTTGCTAATAATACATCTCCTAGAATAATTTGATTTCTTCTTTTAGTAACCCAATTTTGTTGTGGAGTTTCTGGGATATTTAGTTATTTAATAATATCTTTATCATTACCTTTTATTGAACTGATCAGATAAATATTCACCTTCACGGTCAGTGCATAAGGTTTTAACCTTTTGATTCAATTGATTCTGATCAATTTCATTCAAGTAACATCTAAAGCAACCTAATGATTCAAATTTATGAGAAATCAAATGCACATAACCAAAACTTGTGAAGTAATCAATAAATATAATAAAATATGAAGCAACATGCCTAACCTTTACATTCATTAGATCATAAATGTCCAAATGGATTAATTACAATAGTGATTCATCTGTAATAGCCTTACCAAATGGTTTCATAGTTATTTTTCTAGTAAGGTGATACTCACATATAGACAAGTTAATGAATGTCTAATAAGCCCTCTTTAGCTAATCTATTTATCTATTCTTGTCCGATATGTCCTAATCTAACATGTCAAATTTAAACATTAATATTAGTATCACTAGTAAGAGCAATATTTGAAAAAAAAAACATCGATTCTATAATTAGTATTCAGTTATACATAAAAAATTATGAAATCATTCATTAGAAAATCATATTCTATTAACACAGAGTTAATAAAAAGTTCTACACACCTACTATAAAAGTTCATACAATATCTCGATTCAAGAAAATAGGTAACAAAAACTAAATTCTATTGAATTTAAGGAGTATAAAAGACATCATATAGAAATAAAGTATGTCCACCATGTAAGTTGAGTTTGTAAGTGTCAACTCCTTGACTTCAATTTTTTTTACACTATTTCCCACATATATTTAATTATTATCAGCTGGTACCCACTAGTACTCCATGAATGTAGCTTATTTTACAAGCTACATGATTTGTTACTCATGAATCTATAGTCTACAAATGATAAGAATTAGTTAACAACACTATACTAGCAATATGATACTCATGAATAGAAGATAAACATAAATCTACCTTTTTTTAGCTTAGTACATTATTGAACAAAGTAGTCTTTCTTGTTATAATTATAGTAAGTTAGCTTATTTTTAGGTTTTTGTCCATACTTTTTCCCTTTGAATTTCTTTTATTTGGGCTCAGCCTAGTAGAAGCAGTACCAGCTTCCTTTCTCTTTCCCTTCTTGAACTATTTTTTTTTCTTATTCTTGGATCCAATAGAACCTTCAGCTACAAAATTCTGCCTAAAAATCCTTGAGGATTCTATTCTCTCAGTCTCTAGTTCAATATGGTGTGAGACACCAACGAAAGTTTTGATACTTTCACTATGAGTAAAATTTTATTTCATTATCTCCCAAGAATTAGGAAGGGAATCAATTACTACCTAAGCCTGTTATTCATTAGTCAATTCATGATCAACAACCTTTAGTTCCTAAGTTATATTTGTCATTTCTTTCAGGTATTGGGTTATGGTGGCATTCAGATGCTTCTTGTAACTGTTAAATTTAATAGTTAACTGTCGAAGCTTGCTCAGGCTCACTCTAATGTATTTCTCTCCAAGGGCAACTTAGACATCATGAGCTGTTGATAACTTCTCATACTTACAAACTAGGTCACCATCCATAGAGCTGATCAAGATTTCCTTAGCAGTAGAACCATTCTTCTTCCATGTGTTATAGACATCGAAATCACGTTTGTGTTGTGCTCTATGACCATCAACAGGTTTTTTCATAACCTGATTGACAGTCTCAAAATTTCCTATTCCTCAAGTATATATCGCATTTGGAGGTGCCATATTTTGTAATTATCCCGATTTAATTTTCCTCCTTCATTAATTTCAGCTATGATATTTTTAGAAATTATAATCTAACATAAACAAACACATTATTTAGCTATTCAGTGTAATCGATAATTCATATTCATGTATGCAATTCATGATTAATTTAATATTAATTTGATTTAGTTTATAAAATTAAATGGAACTAAGTTTGTATTAATCAATCATATACTCAAATCAAAGTAACATTGTTTAATCATATTACACATAACCCATTAAATTTATAATAAATGGACAAATTAAATCATAATATCTTTCCAAGTGATACGATCAAAAGATAATAAAGTACAAAGTTCAAAACTAGAATTCATACTTATCCATATGAGATCCTCAATCACATATGCACATAATCAATATTCACGAAGTTGTTTATAAATGCTTCTAATCATACACGATGACATCCATTATAAACCGTCTTCATGAATCCTTAAGAGAATTTGTGTATAAATGTTTCTAACAATTGTGTTGGTCCTTGGCGATCGGTTCTTCATGAATCCTTAAGAGAATTTTTGTATAAATGCTTCTAACCATTATATTGGTCCTTGGCGATCGATTAAAGGGGATAAATAGCCTGTACAATAAAAATAAATTCTTCTCAACTTTATAACTATATTAATATAAATATTTGTATAAAAAGAAAACTAAGTAGAGAAAGAAAAGACTCGGAGATTTTACTTGGTTACAACTGGTGAGGTTATTAATCCAAGAAAGTAAAAGTTCACTAAATAATCTTCTTCAGACGGAGAAGCCTCTTACAACAGTTGAAACATTCAATTATAGAACAAAACTAAAGTAGAATCAATTACAAGTGTTGTTCTACCTTCTGGGACTAGGACTGTATTTATAACTCTGGTCGGGGCGCCTAGAAGGGTTATAGGCATCTGGAGGGGAATAAACTTTTATTCCTATCGTAATATCTTGGAACACCTGGCGTTTGAATGAAATTCCTGGTCCGGGAGCTCGGAAGGGTTCCGGGTGCTTGGACCGTGTAGATAAGGCTCCCCCTGAGCGAGGCACCCAAGGGCGCCTAGATGATCCGAGCACTCGGACTAGGCTTGGACGCCCAGACTTGGTCAAGGCGCCTGGAACCAAAAGTCAACCCTAAATTGACTTTTTGGTCCAGGTCTTCTACTACGTTTCTGTTCATATTGGTCCGGATCTTTCTCTCCGGTTCTACTCATTTGGGTAATTTCGATCATCCGAAATAGAGCTCACCCAAATCCAACTTCTGACATTCTTGAGCAAACTTCCACTTCGGCTTCTTGTCCCTCGGAGAATGTCGTGCGCCACTTTCTCGTTCGTCCATGTATTCTTCCGCAGCACCTCGTACCTCGGGCGCAGCAAGAAGCTTGTTGATTTTCTCCCGTGCCGTCCTTCTCGCTAGCTGCGTTTTTCACTCGACTTTCTGTGCTCCTAAGTTTCTACATACTTAAACATAGGGATTAAATACCAATAAAACTTAATTTTACTTGATTGATGATATTAAAATTATTTTGGATACTAACACCTGAAACCATTGTTTCATGATTGCAGAAATATTTATATAAATATGAATTTCCGTATCGTTGGAATCTCAAATTTATTTAGAGCCAGGTAGAACTCATGAATGTTGAGAATAAAATTCATTCATGCCCTAAAAACTCATTCAATGTTTATATATATAAAAGAATAAATTGACGGGACACTATAAGCTAGCGAATTACCTTTTATCATTTGCCACACAAGCCAAATTCTTTTCGATCGATGTTTCTTTTTATAGATTTTTCAGGAGTACTTGGTTGGATGATATAAAAGCGGGAAATGAAAAAAAAATAGAAATTTAGTGCTTAATTTGTAAAATTAATGATCGATCCTACAAATTCAATCCCTTATACATAAAAACGAGTCATTACTTAATAAAGAGAAAAAATAAAAATCCTTTTATTTTTATTTTCATTTTCATTTCCGTTCTCATATTTCCTTCTGGAGCCGAGCACCCTTCATTATTCATTCTTTTTATCTGGACAACTTTATATAAATAGAATATAGACCGTTTTATTAACGGCACGTGAGTAGTTATGGTAACTGCAAGTGCAGTTAGCATCCACTGCCAACACCAATTAACCAAATACAATTCAATTTCTTCAAATCAAAAGTTTTGAAATTTTTGTATGCATCTTATTAAGTTCTTGAAACTTCATGCGCATATTATACTATAAAAATTATACCAAATAGCAACGGTAATATTCTGTCATTATTCCATCATTAGAGACCAATTATAACGAATTAGAGATAGAACGCGTACTGTCACTTAGATTTCAGTTGCTGACAACCTTTATATATCCGTCGCAATATGATCTAGCGATGGATATCAAACATCCGTCACTAAATAGTGACGGATATTAAATATTCGTCGTTGATAGTTGAACGAAATAAAATTTAGTTGAGATATTAACAATAGATAATATAATTTTATGTTGTTATTAGCGACGGACAATAAACTTCCGTCGCTAACCGCTAAGTCCGGAGACTATCGACATTCAATGATTAGCGATCGATTGTCTACATTTAGCGACGGAAAATTAACTTTCTATCGGTACTAGCTACAGGCTTTTTAAATATTTATCATTATTTATGATGGATATTTGAATAATACATCGTTATTTGTGATAGATATTTAAATAATTTGTCATTATCTAAAACAAATATTTAAATAATCTGTCACAACTCGCGACAGATTTTTTAAATTGTGATAGATTTTTTAAATATCCATCGCAGATAGTGACGAATTATCTAAATATCCATCGCTAATTTATGCTATAACACAACATCCCCTTTTCATTTTTCCTATTTTTTCTGTTTATATTTAAATATAATTTATTACAACCATCACAAACGATGATTTTCATAACAAATCATAATACATCACAATAAACATTTTCTTATGGCCTTCATCCTAAATATATCTCTTCTGCAATAATATATTTTGATAATTAATATCATGTTAACTACAAATATGTTTTCTACACTATAATAAAAAATTTTCATGTCCTGGTCTATGAGTATAAAATATGGTACCCAAATAATAATTAAATAATAAGGTTATTTGATAAATAATCTTATTGGATTTTTTAGGAATTTTTAGAAAATTTCTAGGATTTAATCGGAGCTTGTATGACGTATTTTGAGGGGATGCACTTATGGGCTCGAGAAAAGCCTGTTTGAATACCCAAAGGTGGGAGATGATTGAGAAATTGATCTAGGGTTTAATTGAAAAATCCCTAAGTTATAAATCTAATACCCGTGCCCTAGCTCCCAAATCCACGCCAACTCCTCTCTTCCCTCTCCCTCTCGTGATCCACCGCACCCTAGCCACCGATCTCCTCCTCCTCACGCGGGCGCCAGCCGCCGAGCCACAATTGCCTCTCCTCCTTTCTCGAGCCACAACCACCGGTGATCTCTCTTCATCACGTGAGTATCTCCTCGCGATCTCCTCACCAAACCGCCGAGCCACAGCTGCTGGTTTCCTCTTTTCCCTCACGCGAGCACCAGCCGATCTCCCTCTCGCGAGTTCCCCGCACCCTAGCTAGCCTCTCTTCCTCGCTCGAGCACCACAGCCATCGACTCTCCTCCTCACGCGAGCACCGCAGTCGCCACAGCATCCGGCCTCGTGGCCTCCAATCGCGGGCTGACCATCGACCGAGAAGGGGAAGCCCGAACCCTAGCTTTGATTCCCTATCGTCGAATGTTGATGGATGCAGCCAACGTCGATGCCCTAAATCCTCTGTCTCTGTTCCCGTAAGCAACCGGATCAAGGTAAACTATCTTTGAGAATCAGATTTCATGTTGTTGGTGGATTTCGGATGATGGTATTGAGTGCAATCATTAAATTTGTTGTGATTTAGGGTGTTGATATGGAGATGGTAGAGAAACAATGAGCTCCGACCATAGTTTTCCAATAGCAAGTTTCCTCGGTTGTGAGTCAACAACGGAGCATCCAAATTCGGTGAGATTTGGAAGTTGATTTCATTTCTATATTGTTTTGGATTAGGAGTGATGGGTTGTAGAAATTGATTACATTATGTAATGTACTAGATTAAGGAATCAATTGAAATGTGGATTTAACCTAGGGTTTAGGTTAGATCCGAGGTTTATGGTTAACCGAGTTAATGAAAGAATTAGGGGTTTTGAAGTTAAATAGGAGTTCAAGTTTATTATTGGATACATGGGGTATAACATAATTATATGTGTTGTTACAGGACTTTGATTTACGACGAGTCACTTGACGGGTGGATAATTTTGGACACTCGACCTATATTAAAGGCGAGTACTTCTTACTTTGACTCTTTAGTTCTTTGAACTTAGTGCATGAGCAATCTTTGGATAGAAACTGCTTTTACCTTGACTCCACTCTTATTTTTCCTGCGTTTGATACTTCCACTCGATCTTTGAGATATTCATTTCCATATCTATATAGTCTCTCATTGTTATCCATGATACGTAGCAGATACTAGATACAATGTTTACATGTTTTTATTGTTGTTTATTTATGTTCCGTATTGAGCATGCTGACTTCATGTAGCATACATGATTTCTGTTTATATATGTTATGAATGCTGCATTCTTGTACATCATGTCATTGTATGCATGCAGATGACCACGCCATCCTTGTGGGTGAGTGAGTCATCGGGCTGCGCCGCACACTCGTCCATTCATGGGTAGTGGTAGCTGGAGGAGATGCCGCTTGTCCTGTCGTGCCGCACTCGACCACTCATGGGTAGTGGTAGCTGGAGTTATGAGCAGCAGGGACCTTCTTCGCTTTGTAGCTAGATAGCTACTCAGCTCCTGTTCATTCGGTCACTCGAAAGTAGTGGCGACTTTTGAGTGGTACAGTTGTCATCGATCCAGCCTCTTGACCATACAGGAGTCATGGTGCAGAGAGGTGGGTGGGGTGACCATCTGTGCATACGCTCTTAATATTATACCCGCTGATGTTGTTGTTTACATATACTGCTGTTACTTACTTATGCTGTTGTTGCTTACTTTTGCTGTTGTTGCTTATTTATGCTGATATGCTTATATATGTTGAGATATATATATCTGTTATATATGTTTAGACTGACTTACTTATTGGTAATGTGTACATACCTCACATGTTACCCTTGTAGTTATGAGTAGCTCTATAGCAGAGTTGTTCTACTTCTAATTTTACTAGCCTAGGATATGATTTCAGGCATTGACATTTTTATGATATTACTTTAGTATCTACTATTTTTCCTACGAGACTGTATACTTTTGTATCTTTAGTTATTTATTATATTCATGCACTATTTGTCTATTACCCGTTGAGTCTTAGTACTCACCACCCCATAAACTAGTTTATTTCGTTAGGTAGCAGGTAAAGGATTTATGGAGTTGCTTGGAGGTCATGTTTGCCAGTCCCACGTCACATCTGAGGGCGATCTTCTGGTTTTGGTTTCCTTTGCTATTTGTGTTTTGGTTTTGTGATCTTTGTATTGTAATAATTCGATGTCGACTTGGAGTTTTGTCTTGTGGTATCTTGTATTGGTTTGGTAATGTTGTGTCAAGCCGAGCCAGCTCGCAGTTAGTTGTTTTGTTCGTTTTATGTTCGTTATTTTATGATTTTTGTTGTGATATGTTTTAGCCGAGTGGGCTGCATTATTAACTGCGTGGTTGCGTGTATATTCCAGCCATATGTGGCTGATGTATTTTGTATGTATGTATGCTTTAGATTGTCACCGGTACAGGGGAGATGCTGTCAAAATTTTTTGATAGGGACTCTTTTAGGGGCGTGACAATGAGCCGCTATGTAGTATCAGCGGGGAACAATCATTCTCTAAACTTTTTTGATATGTAGGATGCTACCTGGTGACCATCTGGGATAAAGCTGCATGGAAACACTACAAGAAAAAAGATCATAGACAACGGTTTTCTACCGCTGTCTATTACAAAATCGACTGATGTCTATGAAGGCGCTGTAAAAGGTCTGCCATTTTAGACATCGGGTTATAACCAGTGTAGTATCACTTAACGACACCGATTTTCGAATCAGTTATGAACCGGTGTAGTATCATTTAACGACATTGTTTCAACAACGGTGTAAAATCGATGTAATATATGTTAATAACACCAGTTTTATCAGCGGTTTACGACCGATGTAATATTTACAACACCAATTCCATCAACAATGTAAAACTGATGTAATATCAATTAATGACATCGGTTTTGGCAGTGGTGGAAAACCGATGTAATATCAGTATTGTTTAACGACACCGATTCGATTTCTGAAATAGTGAAAAATTGATATTATACAACATTTTAATAGTACAAAATTTAGTTAATATTATTATACATCGGTGTATCTAAACACACCAAGTCAATATCCATGTAACCAACACATAAATATTATTCTTACAACATAAAAAGATAATAGATATTGTACACATCAAGTCCGTATCCGTAAATTACACAAATATTCTTCTTACAACATCAAAAGGTAATAGATATTGTACATATCAAGTCAGTATCCATAAAATACACGAATATTCTTTTTACAACATCAAAAGGTAATATATATTGTACACATCAAGGTAGTATCCGCAATTTACATTCCATGCAAATGCATGCATCATCCAAAGTTTTCAAAAATCAAATATCTTTCCTACTCAAATGTAATCTAGCATGCATTCATCCCACTCGAACCGCACTTCATCAATTTCAACTCTGGAGTACTTGAGATTTGTAAACTATAAAAACACACAAATAATATATTAGTAAACCAAGACAAAAAATCATAGTTGAAAAAGCAGTAAGAGCACTAGGTAACAAGATGACTAATTGGAATACTTAAAAAGAGAAACGTTCATCAATTATCTCAACCACATCATATATTGATAGATCTATAATTCTTGGAAACTTAATATAATCCAAACCAAAAATTATTGCAATGATATTTTCTCATAGTTGCAATTTAATTAATCAGTACTTATCTACGACTTACAGTATGTACAAGCAGAAAGATACAAACAAAAATGAATTTCGCCGAGTCTGAATATCTAAAACACTATAAAAAAGGTTATTTATTGAAATATATGTAATTTATAACCTTAGTATTAAACACTAGTTCTTCACAAGTTGAATACTGAACTGTAAGCCTTTTTTCACTAGAATTATTGTTGATATGGATATTCTTACAAGATTTATAGTTTTGGCCATCAACTAGAGGGGCTATATGTATTTTGTTCGTGTATAAGCTTAATTGTATTCCGAGATAATTAATTATGATGCCTAAATCACATTGGCTGACAAATCACTGACAGGGGCTAAATCACCTTGATTAAAAATTTAAAAGAATCTAACTACATAAACAACAATTTTAATCTTTTAAATTCAATTCATTAGTAGTCGACCCAAATGACATAAAAACTGTTTATCACTAAGAGTACATGGAAAGTAAATAAATTCACTTTTAGTTTGCAAATATTAAATTCACTTTTATCACTAAGAGTACATGGAAAGTAAATAAATTCCTCAGCAGCAATAAAGATGAGTAACATCAATTCATTTATGTGATTTCCAATGATACAATAACATCAAAACAAGTTTTTATTTCAAGGGGGAAATAGCTAAAATGCAAACTAGTCAACACAAATTTCAAACTTTATCCTCTTCAAGCTAGGCTTATGAAATCATTTCTAAGGAAAAACTCGATAAATTCAAGACTGTTCTTTCAACCAGATGGAAACTTTGTAGAAGTAGAGGAAATCAAATAAAAGATCAGATCATAAACCCCAAGCGCAATAACTGAAGTAACAAATATCTAAAAGGGATCTATCTACTTGTTCATCTCACATAAGAGAAGTTCAAAGACTACATAGAAACACATCAAGCACCAGGGGAAAAGCATAGCAGTAGCAAGATATGATATAATGAGGGAAAAGCTAAGAGAAGTTCATAATCAATCAAATCGAATATGAGTTTGTTTTATATCAAATCAATTATGATACTGAAGCAGTGTTGGAAAATGCAACAAATTTTCTTTAGGGCTTATATGCAAAATGGAAGATATTGTATTATTACCATTGCTGGAAGTGAATGCTTGTGGTCAACTCCAAAATTTTCAATTATATCTTTCATATATCGTATGATATAAAAATCACATTGCTTTGCATCCGATTGTTGAGGAGCCTATGTTAGAAAAGAAATATTGGAATAACTCCTTTGAGGATAGTGAAACAGTTACTAATCAAAAGGGCATACCTTGACAACTACCCATGTTGGTTGTTTTTTCCCTTTCCTTCCCGCCTCCACATTATACATTTTCAAGGCCCTTTATGCGTATAACCCGTGGGAATTGTATTACCACATCAAAATACATCCATGTTTCAACAAAGGTAAGAAAAGAAGCCAAAAAACTTACATGTTGACCTCACGCACGAGATGGATTGTTAAGTGAACCATTATATCAAAAAATGAAGGTGGAAAATACTTTTCAAACAGACATTTGATGCTCAGTATCCTATACTACAATATAATTCTACTAAAATATAGGCAGAAAATAGTCATTAGGTCCCAAAAATACTAGTCAACCAATCTCATTAAGAGAATACTAGTCATCTATTATTAATATCTTAACTAATTCCATAGTATCATCACATATATAATAAATAACGGGATCAAGATCAAGTTATCCTAGGGGTTGATCTGAAGAGAAAAGTATAGTAAAATACGCTACTCCTCTACTAGGGAGTGATTTTCATCAAGTATAGGTCAACACCATCTCACTAACATATATGCCCTCATAAGTATACAACTATACTACATATAATATCAATGTCTGTTGGCCACCCAATTAATCCTTAAAACCCAATCAATAGATTAAGAGGATAGAAACACATAATATTCTAGACAAGCTTATTTTCCCTATAAACCATTGATTCAAGGAAACTGTTGAAATTTGCATACTCCAAAGCTAAATGAAATGTGCACAACTAACCCTCAATACCAAAGAATAAGAATAATGAATAGTACCCAATAGAGAATTAAGCAATCTAAAGAGATTTATCTAAATCAACATATCTGAAGATTCAGGAAGGAAGGAATTAATGATTGTGAAAATAGGCTATTAGGATGAAGTAGTTTAGACTTTAAAATTCTAACTTATGTTCGGAAAAGACTATATATATATATTCTAACCTCGTGGGTTAATTTGCAAAAATTGAGTACCGTGTACAAGATAAATCGTAATTCTCATCTACAAGATACTACATATGAGTTATGTTGGGATGTATACTATAAGCCTAGCTTTTTGTATGAACATCTATTTTGAAATGAGAATCACTTTGGTCAAATGTTGCATTTTATATTTAATTATATATTAATGTAGTTATCCATTTAATTTATATTGTAGATAACATGGTGTGTGGTGGCACACAGAAGATTATGTTATCAGTTCCTTATAAATTATAAATAGTAACTCACGACCGAGATGGATAGGGACAAACCATTAGAACGGTTGTAGTATAATTTGGTATTAGTCTGTCTTGACTATAAAATTACACTAGTACATTATGTGTGTATTGAGCAGGACCATTTGAGGTTATTTGATTTATACTGATTGCATAAAAGAACAGAACCTCTGTTATTATGGATGTACGTTCTCTTAATCTCGATATAATAACAAGCACGTACACTTAGTATTTATTTCTTTGACTTATCAATGGGTGAGATTTATTCGTTAAATCAATAGACCCGATGAGTTGGGAGATAGTGCTATTTATACGATGTATTGTTGATTATAAAAGGAAACTGTGCCCTATTTATTTAGGTTGATGATGTCCCCTTTAGGACCTCATAAGGTTTGTCATGTAAACCCTGCAGGTGGACTTAGTTCGACATGATAATAAAGTTGAGTGGTACTACTCTTGAAATCAGATGTTAATTAAGTAAGTTGTCAGTAACTAATTTAATTAACAGACATACGATATCTTAAACACAGGGAGATTAACATACTCATGATAAGAAGGAGCCTATATTGTAATATGAGATTGGTGCGGTAGTTCAATAATAACTCTTTAGTGATACGAGTTATTATTGATGAACTTGAGTTGGGTGTTCGGGTCGAACACTGGAATTAAGCTCAAATCCATCAGGAAGCCAAAACCAATTCCTCCTCTCGATCCCTGTTGTAACCTCTACATAGCCTCGCATTCACTCATTTGATTTTATTTCCTACCCAAGAAAGAGGTCGACCAAGCCTTGCTTGGTGCCCAAGTAAGGGGCCGACCAAACCAAAAGAAAAGAAAAGGAAAAGAAAAGAAAAGGAAGAAAAAAAGGGAGTTGTAAAAGGGAGATTTTTTCTCAATAGAATTAGAGATTTTTTAAAAAGAATTATGTTAATTCTTTCTTAGAAATTTTCTAAAAAGAATTATATTAATTCTTTCTTAAGAATTTGTTTTTAAAAAAGAATTATGTTAATTCTTTTCTAGAGATTTTTTCTAAACAAAAATTCTGTTAATATTTCTCCTCTTTTATCTGGTGCCAAAGATTATAAAAAGTAGGAGGCCATGCCACCGTAACCTAATCTCTCTTGAGTTGTCTTCCCTTGCTTGTGGCCGACACCTCATCTCTTCTTTTCTCTCTTTTCTTTTCCCCTAGAGTCGGCACCCACCTCCTCTCTTCCTCCTAGGGTCGACGCTCCACCTTCTCATCCCTTCCTCCCTTTCCTCCCTCTAGGGCCGACTCATATCTCCCTTGGTGGCCGGAGCTTGGAGGAGAAGAAGAAGAAGAGAAGAACCACCCTAGGTGGCCGACGGTTTGGAGGAGAAGAAGAAGGAGGCGCCCCTTTTCTTTGCATCTTTTGGTGGTAGGTGGCTTGGAAACAAAAGAAGGTTCGGGTGGTTTGTCTTGGAATATCATCACCCACACGACGTCCAATAAGAGGAGAGGAATACAGCAGAAGATCAAGAGGTCTTTGTCTATAAAGAAAGGTAAACTAGTTCTTTATTCCGTAGTGAAATTAGTTTGTTTTTCTTTGTATGGAACCTAAAATACCAACACAAGAGGCTACGATCTTGTGCTTCGATTAAGGTGCATTTTGATCAATCAATAACTTGCTTGATTGATTAAACACATGTCTGATCAAGCATATGGTTTGCTAGGAATAGTTTTATCCTTGTACAAATTTTTGTACAGGGGGTTTATACAGAACGGAATTTTGAGTGCCAACAATTGGTATCAGAGCGAGTTTTCTGCCTCTGTGTTTGGTTTTCGGTTAAATTATGCACTAGTCATATATAATTTAGGCAGGATAATAGTAGGATATGTAAAATAGATTAACTCTATGGTTGCAGGCATCCTAGTTCCAACTATTATGACCTATTGTGTTTGTATGTGATTTGGACCCTCGGGCATGTCGAGGGTATTTTATATGTGCATGATTGTAATTATTAAATATAGCAGGAGTTGTATTAGTTTATTTTATATTTCGTTCGATTTAGATCACATGTACATTCTTTCGTGGAATATAGGATCGATAAATGTAAAATTTTATTTTATTGCAGCTCGTCTCCTTGCTATGCATGTTGCTACCTTGAGGACCGGAGACGCGACAGAAGAGGAAGCAAGAAGGATGCAACGACATAAACCCTAGGGACGACGGCTAGGGTTAGTGACATACGGAGGACAGCTATGGATGAGGCCATAATAGTTGGAATTTTTTTTTTCAAATTTATTGCCTTTATATGCTGTGATGTGTATGCTTTTGTGTGCATGTGTGATATGTGTGCATGTTAAAATTCCTCGTTTAAATAACTAAGTGGGAGAGGGTTTATTTATTTAAATTCCACGGTCTCCATTACTGGTTTGTAAGTGATGTATTCAAACATGTGCGTTGGCTTTAAGTGTCTTCCTCCACATCGGATGAGTTTGTTTGCAGATCACTAGATCAAACTTCCTCTATGGATGATTATAGGAAATTATTTAGTTTTGTGTGATCTTCTCTATCTGAAGGGGCACAATCCTAATTAATGGACTAAGTATCAAGTAATGGTATACACTTAGGCGCATTTAATAGTATCCTCCCCATCGGAGTCACTGCTATTATTTTGTGTAACTGAAGACAAACCAACTATTAATTTTATTCGTCATAAAGTTAGGTTGACAAGATAATAAAATTAATGGGTAAAACCTCCTCTTATAAATGTTTGAATTAGTATACGTCCACACTATTGTGGCATACTAAATTCACGATGTTTTGAGGTATTGGTGAATTTAAATTATATTATTTGAGGGATCAATATTATTTTAAATTCTAAAGTTTTTACCAAATATCTTATTTTGTGATTCTCAGGATTTCAAAATGGTTTTCAATCCTCTTGCTGTTATTTTAAAAGAAAACAAACTTACTGGTCCCAATTATATTGATTGGAAACGAAACTTGGACATTGTCTTAACTGTTGAAGGGTATAAGTTCATACTTTTTGAGGTCTGTCTTAACGTGCCTAATAGCAATTATAGTGAAGAGGAGATTGACAGGCATAGGAAATGGGGCAAGGAAGATGAGATGGCGCGATGTTACATTTTGGCTTCTATGTCAAATGTGCTGTAACATCAGCATCAGGCCATGCCTACTGCCTATGACATGATGTACAATCTTAAAAAACTCTTAGGACACCAGAATCGGGCTACCAGGCAAGAGGCTATGAGAAACTTGATGACAACCACCATGACTGAGGGGACACCCATGAGGGATCATATCCTTAAGATGATGGCTCATTTGAATGAAATACAAATCCTTGGAGCCAAAATCGATGGGGAAACCCAGGTCGATATCATTCTCCAAACGGTACATAAGAGTTTTGAGCAATTTCACTTGAACTATAATATGGACAAAAGGGCATATTCGTTGGCAGAACTTCTGACAGAACTCTAAGCAGCAGAAGGGCTATTTCGTCAAAGTTCTCAAATTCACATTGCTGAAAACATTTCTGCTTCTAAGCCGAAGGGCAGAAAGAAGAAGAAGAAACAAGTTGGTTCAGCAAAGAAAGTGATTCGACCTCAAGGGGTTGGACCGCAAGAAGGTGTGAAGAAGCCAAAGGGCAAGTGCTTCACATGCAAATAGTCTGGACATTGGAAGGTGGACTTCCCTCGTAGAAAATAGAATAATAAAGGTATATCTCATTCATTAGTTGTTGAAACATGTTTAGCGGTGTTATCTACCAGCACATGGTGTGTAGATACAGGAGCCACTGATCATGTCTGCAATTCATTGTAGGGTTCCAGGAAACTTGACGACTACATGAAGGGGAGATCACCGTCTACATGGGCATTGCTACGAAAGTGGCAGCTGTTGCAGTGGGAGATGTTTATTTATCTTTTGATAGGAATAAAACTTTGATTTTGAGAAATTATCTTTATGTACCATGTTTTAGAAAGAATTTGATTTCAATTTCTAAACTATTCATAGATGGATATTCTGTTTCTTTTAATGACAAAGTAGTTGTCAAGAAAAATAAGGAGGTTATCTGTTTTGGTACGTTGGTTGACAATTTGTACACTCTTAATCCAATAACTCCCATGATATAACAAATGGAAATTAATAACACATCTTCTAATTCTAATAAGAGAAAGCATCCTTCAGAAATGAACTAAATATATCTTTAACATTTAAGGCTAGGTTATATTAACTTAAGTATGATTCAAAGGTTAATAGCTGATGGACCTTTGGGTTCATTGGTGGTGGAAAACTTTCCAACCTGCGAGTCTTGTTTGGAAGGAAAAATGGCCAAGAGGTCTTTTAAGGCACAGGGGTATAGAGCTAAAGAAGTGTTGGAATTGGTTCATTCTGATTTGTGTGGACCTATGATTTCCAGGCGAGAGGTAGTTTCGAATATTTTGCCTCTTTTATAGATGACTATTCGAGCTATGGGTACATTTACTTGATGCGCCGTAAGTTTGAGTGCTTTGATAAGTTCAAAGAGTAAAAGGTTGATGTAAAGAAACGTCATGGTAAAAGTATCAAAACACTATGGTCTGATCATGGTGGAGAGTATCTCTTAGGAGAGTTTAGGAATTACTTATTAGAGGCTGGGATTCAATCTCAACTGTCTACACCTGGTACACTCCAATAGAATGGTGTGGCAGAACGAAGGAATAGAGCTCTTATAGAAATGGTTAGATCGATGATGAGTTATTTAGAATTACCAAATTTATTTTGGGGATATGCTCTGAAAACGGCGACGTACATTCTGAACTTGGTACCTTCTAAGTTAGTACCCTCTACTCCCATAAAATTATGGAATGGGTATAAGCCTAGTTTGAAACACATTCGGATCTGGGGTAGTCCAACACATGTGCTGAAGGAAGACGTTGATAAGTTGGAATCACATACAGAAGTTCTCTTGTTCATAGGATATCCTAAAGGAATGAAAGGTGGTTTGTTTTATAGTCCTAAAGATCAAAAGGTCATTGTTAGCACCAATGCCCGATTTTTAGAAGAGGACTATGTAATGAACCACAAGCCCTTGAGTAAAATTATTCTAAAGGAAATAAGAGAGGACACGTCTAATTTAGTACCAACAATACAAGATGAGATACCACAAGAAACTGCAACACGTGTCACAAATAATGCACAATTACAGGTAGTGCCTCGTCATAGTGGGAGGATTGTTGTAATAACCCAAATTTCCTCAATTAGAGTCTTAAAAGTAATTTAAAAATATTTAAAAATGCTATAGAAATATTCTAGGGATTTCTATAAATTTTTAGAGTATTTTTATGTAATTTTTGGAGGTCGTTTGATATTTTTACTAGACGAAAGAAGTTTCGACAAAAAAATGTCCAAGCCGAGATTCGAACTCGCGACCTCCGGCCGAACCAAGTTTTAAGCGGATCCGTCTAACCAAGTGTTCACACGGGCGTTTCTAATTAAAGAAGGAGAAAAATCTGTTTAAGCAGAAGTTAAGGAATAAGAAATAAATTGAAATAAAAAGGGGCGGAAGAGGAATCGAACCCGAGATCAGAGGTTTCGGCAGAATCCGGCTGACCAAGTGTGCTAGCGGTCGATGCTAATCAGATATGCAGCGACAAATATTTAAGATATAGTATTTAAAAAAAACCCTAGTTACAAAAGAGGGCTTAATTTTTCCCCGAGATCAAAATTCCTTCTCCCCTTTTCTCTTCTCGCGTGCGACGGCTCTCGGGCGGAAACAGAGAAGAGCTTAGGGTTCCATTCTGGCAGTCGGTGAGTGGTTAACTCCGAGGATCTTCTTCGCCGTGGTGAACCTCTCGTCGAGGAGAGTCTGTGGGCGCAAGGAGAAGTCGAGAGCTCGAGTTTCCCCGAAGCCCTAACTGTCGTGCTTCGGTTGTGAGTCCAAGAACGCAAGGTAAGTTGCTACTCACCTGCAGTAGGATAGCTCCGAGGTTTATTTCTTATTCCTCTCCTTGTTTCCGAAGCTTTGCTTGAAATCTTAAAGCTTGCTTATAGGTGAATTGATAAGGTAATGTCGTCTCACAGCATCCCTCAAGGATTGCATTTCTTTTGTTGCTATTCTTTTTGTCAAGCCGGAACAGCCCTTATACTTAGCATACAATTTTGGATTCATTGTTCTGCCGTGAGTCTCAAAAAAATTTAGTGTGTGGAGCTTTTGTTCCTTTCTGGTTTTCTGCCATGCCACAGTTCCAGGGGGAATTACTTCCTAGGTTTTTGGATTTTAGTTGTAGAGAATTATGATGCTTAGGGATCCTAGAATAGATTCAACAATTTGCTTGCTTTCTTGCTAATCTGTTGAAGCATGATTGGAGATTTTGGTTGCTTTACAAAAAGGTTTAAGCTGTGAATTTGCTACATAGGTTGTTTTAACTTTACAACAAGTTGAATTTGATCAGATTAGGTTTTAGCTTTGTGGGCAAGCAATGTGTAGGAGATGAGTCAGATTTCAAGCATGTGATGAGATTTATCTTTTCCTTTTAATTCGGCAGTAGCGTGCTTAAAGAATTGTTGTTAGGGATTTAAGAGAAATTTCTGAGAATTGCTTTCTTCCTGTTATTTCTGCCGTAGCATTCTATAGCATGCTTAAAGAATTCAGTTATGCTTTTCTTTGTTTTATTCCTGTTGTAGCATGTTTAAGGAGTTATGTGTGTGAATGTTGCATTACAAATTGGGTCATGTCTCTAGTTGTTTTCCTTAAAAGATTAGAAACTTACCCATGCTTAACTCAACTTACAAAGCTAGTAAATATCAGATGCATAGGGGTATGTTTAATTTCTGTTTTAAGAGTTAATTATCATGAGGTTTAAGAGTAGCATGAGTTTCTTTGCTTTCTTTGCTTTCGGATTACACTGTACAACATTGGAATAGCTAGAGATTATTGAGTAGCATGCATTCTTTGCTCTATTTCTTTTATCTCTGTTGTAGCAAGATTTAAGGTTTTAATTCCAACAAGTTTTAGATTTAGTTTAAGCTTGTATGGTATGCAAACTTTCATAAGTATTGCTTACAGATTTTGATAAGTATTGCATGCAGAACTCCAATCTTAGAACAGATTTTTATTAAGCTTAATATGCAAAATTTTATTAGCATAGTAGGCAGTTTTTTTAGTTTAAGCATTTTGATGTTAGAAGTTGTTTAAAAATTTCAGTTTTTTTAAGGAAGCATTCTTTTAGAAGTATTAACAAGTATAAGAAAGATAAAGAAAAGAAAGAAAAAGGCCAAGACCTTAAGTAGATCCCAAAGTCAAGACTTTAGGGATTTTGACACACAAGGTGCTTGTTCAAATGCCAAGGCATTTAAAGAAGAAATAATTAAGATAATAAGATATTTTACTTTGAAGAGGCTAGTACCCGACTTCCGAGGTTGTCGTTAAACAAATCCAGGTGTCCAATTCCAAGGTCTTGGCCCTGGTAGACCAATGTCTGCTCTTTTAGGATTGGTGGCTCGCTACTCCAACCTATTAGGGAACGCGCATAAGATGGTACTACGCCTGGGCCCAAGAGAAGTTGATTATTATTTTGAAGTATTAAAGTATAAGTTTTAAACAAGTGAAATAAAAGAATAATTTTTTAAGCAAGTGAAATAAGATTCAGAAAGTGTTTAAAACTTAGCAAGGTTTAGTTTTCCTTATGCTAGCATGTTATTCTGAGTAGCTTTACATGTTTAGCATTTCAGATTGTTATGATTCTTTTACTATTAGAAGAGCATGAGTAACTTTACATGTTTAGCATTTCAGTTTATTATGATTCCTTTACTATTAGAAGAGCATAAGTAACTTTACATGTTTAGCATTTCAGTTTGTTATGATTCCTTTACTATTAGATGAACATGAGTAGTTTTCAGTAAGCATTTAATTAGTTTGTGTTATAGATATATGTACATGCATATCGAGATTTTGTGAGTTAGATAGCACTTACTAAGCAATTTTGCTTATAGATTGCATTTCCTCTTACTGCAGATAAAGGAAATGAAAGGATATAGCAAAGGAAGGCGATAAGGAGGTGTCGATGATGTGTGATGCCAGGACTATGGGAGAGATCTGGGGATTTGCCAAGAATTTATTAAGACTATTTTCGTCAAATTGTTAAAAGAATTTAGAACTTGTACATGCTATTCTATGGATCGTTTTATCGTGCTTTGCGAGAGTTGATTATTTTGGTTATATATAAACTGCGTGGTTGTTTGATATATGTTCCAACCACCTGTGGCTGAAGTATACTATGTATGTATCTCATTTTATGGTCACCGGTACAAGGGAGATGTTGCCGAAATTTTTCGGTAGAGACTCCTCGTGGTTTCGATCATACCGGTTAAGTAGAGTCAGTAGTTAAGTAGCGTCCACCTCTAGAGAGTAGTAGTAGTAAGAAGGGTGGTCGTTACAGTTGGTATCAGAGCAGTCCCCATTCTCCATCATCATACATCAGCACCAGCCTTGCCGTTTTCAAGTAAGAATGTATTTATACTTTCTTTTATGCTTTTCCTTTAGTGTTTGCAGTATAGAGTATTTGCTTAGATATGCTTAAGTTTATTTCTTTTATGCTTTCCTTATTATTATTTGCAGTATAGAGAAATGTTTAGAAGTGCCTACTCATATGTGTTTAAAGTTGAGAACCATGCTAAAGATAAAAGTTTTTTATATCTAGAAAGTATAGTGATGATTTTAAGTTTTCTTTCCCTCTGCCTGACTTGATGGCAAGAAGAGGACGTCCCCGTACCGCTCGTACTGAGGACCGAGCTCAGGAGAACGAAGAGCCCAGAACAACTGAGCCTAATCTCTCTGAAGTTGTTGCTCAACTCCAGAGACAAGTGGCGGAGCAGCAACAAGTGATCGTCAATCTGATGGTGAATCAGCAGCCAGTCCCTCCCACTCCTCCAACTATCAATGTGGAGACTCCAGTGGTGACTGAGGTTTCACCAGCCGCCCTGGAAGTCGCCACAGCACCTAAAAGACAAGAAGCATACCTGATACATTGGCTGAAGCTGAAGCCAGAGAATTTCTTAGGCAAGACTGAGCCCTGGGATGCTCAGGCTTGGTTCAAGACACTGGAGAGTACCATGGAGCTTCTTGACTGGCCAGAAGTCGAGAAGGTCAAGTGTGCCTCTTTCTGCCTATCAGGAAATGCTCGTATATGGTGGGAGAGAGAGAGTTAAGAGCAAGAGAGTAGTCAATCAGATGAACTGGACTGACTCCGAGACAGAGTTTCACGAAGAATTCTTCCGCCAACGGATCACCAATAAACATTATGAAGAGTTTATAGAATTCAGAAGGTGAACCATCCTTTGAGTTCACGGGAGTGCCGAAGAGGAAGACCCAGAAAATTCCTCTCCTCCCTAATAGCTCACCAGATATTAGCTAAAGGATGTACTGGTTTTCTTGCATACATTGTGAATACAGAAGAACAAGAAAGACCTAAGCAGGAGGATGTTCGGGTAGTCTGTGAGTATCCAGAGGTATTCCCAAAAGAGCTACTTGGACTACCTCCCAATCGAGAAGTGGAGTTTGAGATTGAATTGGTTCCTGGTACCGGTCCAATTTCAAAAGCTCCATACCGCATGTCTCCAGCAGAGCTGAAAGAGTTACAAGAACAACTTCAGGAGCTGCTTGACAAAGGCTTCATCCGCCCTAGTCATTCACCATAGGGAGCTCCTGTGTTGTTTGTCAAGAAGAAAGATGGATCTATGTGGATGTGCATAGATTATAGGGCGCTGAATCAAGTGACAATCAAGAACAAGTACCCACTGCCCAGAATCGATGACTTATTTGATCAATTGAAAGGGGCAACAGTGTTCTCCAAGATAGACCTGCGCTCTGGGTACTATCAGTTGAAGGTGAAGGAAAGTGATATACCCAGAACAGCTTTCAGGACCAGATACGGACACTATGAGTTCGTAGTCATGCCTTTTGGTGTGACTAATGCACCAGCAGTCTTCATGGACTTAATGAACAGAGTGTTCAGAGAATACCTTGACAAATTTGTCATCGTATTCATCGACGACATTCTACTCTATTCTAGAACCTCAGAGGAGTATGACACGCACTTGAGAATAGTTCTGCAGACCCTTCAGCAAAAGCAGCTTTATGCTAAATTCTCAAAGTGCGAGTTCTGGTTAAATCAGGTGACGTTTCTAGGTCACATTATTTCTAAAGAAGGCATCTAAGTGGATCCTGCCAAGATAGAAGCGGTCAACAACTGGAGCAGACCCAAGAACGTCAGGGAGATCAGAAGCTTCCTTGGTTTAGCTGGGTACTATAGGAAATTCGTGGAGGACTTTTCCAGGATAGCCTCTCCACTAACAACCCTCACTAGGAAGAACAAGAAGTTTGAATGGTCAGACAAATGTGAGCAGAGTTTCCAAGAGCTAAAGAAGAGACTAACCAGTGCCCCCATCCTGACAGTTCCAGAAAGTGACAGGAGTTTTGACATCTATAGTGATGCTTCCAAGATGGGCCTAGGAGCTGTACTCATGCAAGAAGGAAAAGTCATAGCTTATGCTGCCAGACAACTCAAAGACTACGAGAAGAACTATTCCACTCATGATCTTGAGCTGACAGCTGTGGTCTTTGCACTGAAACTCTGGCGACACTACTTGTATGGAGTCCAGTGTAGAATCTTCACTGACCATCAGAGTTTAAAGTATTTCTTCACCCAGAAAGACTTAAACATGAGACAGCACAGGTGGCTAGAGTTGGTCAAAGACTATGACTGTGAAATCTTCTACCACCCAGGCAAAGCTAACAAAGTGGCAGATGCACTAAGCAGAAAATCCAATGCATCCCTGATGTCTTTATCATCATTAGCCCTACCACTGCAGAAGGAG
The DNA here is from genome assembly GCF_018446385.1 of Zingiber officinale. Lineage (NCBI taxonomy): Eukaryota > Viridiplantae > Streptophyta > Magnoliopsida > Zingiberales > Zingiberaceae > Zingiber > Zingiber officinale. The sequence goes on along the minus strand of NC_055988.1, from coordinate 67,028,631 downwards.
TTGTCAGACTTTGGTATGGAAATTATTTATGTGCAACTCTCTGCATTAACCTTAGAGTCAACCCTGCTTGATGATATACAGAGAAAGCAAAGTGAAGATCCAGACATCCAGAAGATCAAGCAGGGGATACAAGAAGAAGGTACAGAGTTTCGAGTATCAGACAGTGGAGTTCTTTATCAGGGGAACAACCTTTGTGTCTCCAATGATGAGGAATTAAGAAGGAAGATTTTAGAGGAAGCTTATAGTACACCCTACTCTATGCATCCTGGTTCTGCTAAGATGTACCAAGACGTGAAACAGAGGTTCTGGTGGTCTGGACTCAAAATAGATGTTGCTAAATATATCAGTACCTGCCTGACATGTCAGAGGGTCAAAGCAGAACACCAGAGACCAGGAGGAGTTCTACAGTCTCTCCCAATACCAGAGTGGAAGTGGGAAGATATATCCATGGACTTCATAACAGGTTTTCCAAGAACCACAAATGGATATGATGCGATATGGGTAATAGTGGACCGATTGACCAAGTCTGCTCATTTTCTAGCCATCAAGGTGTCCCACTCTATAGAGCAGCTGGCACAACTATATGTTAAGGAGGTGATCAGACTTCATGGAGTTCCTAAATCTATTGTTTCTGATAGAGATGGATGTTTCACCTCTCACTTTTGGGAGTGTGTTCAGAATGTACTAGGCACCAAACTCAAGTTCAGCACAGCCATCCATCCTTAGACTGATGGACAGACAGAGCGAGTAAATCATATTTTAGAAGATATGCTCAGAGCTTGTGCACTAGATTTCAAGGGAAGTTGGTGCAAGTATCTATGCTTAGCTGAGTTTGCCTACAATAATAGCTATCAGGCCACCATCAAGATGGCACCTTATGAAGCATTGTATGGCAGGAAGTGCAGATCACCCATTTGCTGGCAAGAAGCAGGCGAAAGAAAAGAAACTGAAGTAGAGCTGGGCATTCAGACTGAGATGATAGATGAGACCACTCAGGCTATCCAGAAGATCAGACAGAGGATAGAGATTGCCCAGAGTAGACAGAAAAGTTATGCTGCCACACGCCGTAGGCCACTTGAATTCCAAGTAGGGGATTCTGTTTTTCTCAAGGTCGCTCCTATGAACGGAGTGATGAGATTTGGCAAGAAGGGCAAATTAAGTCCTCGCTATGTGGAACCTTACCTGATCACAGAAAGGATTGGGAAAGTAACTTACAAGCTGGACTTACCTCAAGACATGTCAGCGATACATAACGTATTTCATGTCTCCATGCTAAAGAAGTGTCTTCACGACCCTAGCCAAGTGATTCAGCCTCAGACAGTGCAGATCCAAGAGGATCTTAGTTATGAGAGCAGACCTACACAGATAGTGGACAGAGAAGTTAAGAGACTAAGGAACAAAGAAGTGCCACTAGTGAAGGTCATCTGACATAATCAAAAGCACGAGGAAGTTACTTGGGAGCGTGAGGACAGTATGAGATAGAAATATCCAGAGTTATTCTAAGTTCGAGGACGAACTTTTTATAAGATATGGGGAATTGTAACAACCCAAATTTCCTCAATTAGAGTCCTAAAAGTAATTTAAAAATATTTAAAAATGCTATAGAAATATTCTAGGGATTTTTAGAAATTTTTAGAGTATTTTTATGCAATTTTTGGAGGTCGTTTGATATTTTTACTAGACGAAAGAAGTTTCGACAAAAAAAATGTCCAAGCCGAGATTCGAACCCGCGACCTCCAGCCGAACCAAGTTTTAAGCGGATCCGACTAACCAAGTGTTCACGCGGGCGTTTCTAATTAAAGAAGGAGAAAAATCTGTTTAAGCAGTAGTTAAGGAATAGGAAATAAATTGAAATAAAAAGGAGCGGAAGAGGAATCGAACCCGCGATCAGAGGTTTCGGCGGAATCCGGCTGATCAAGTGTGCTAGCAGTCGATGCTGATCAGATATACAGTGACAAATATTTAAGGTATAATATTTAAAAAAAACCCTAGTTACAAAAGAGGGCTTAATTTTTCCCCGAGATCAAAATTCCTTCTCCCCTTTTCTCTTCTCGCGTGCGACGACTCTCGGGCGGAAACAGAGAAGAGCTTAGGGTTCCATTCCGGTGGCCGGCGAGTGGTTAACTCTGAGGATCTTCTTCACCGTGGTGGACCTCTCGTCGAGGAGAGTCTGTGGGCGCAAGGAGAAGTCGAGAGCTCGAGTTTCCCCGAAGCCCTAACTGCCGTGCTTCGGTTGTGAGTCCAAGAACGCAAGGTAAGTTGCTACTCACCTGCAGTAGGATAGCTATGAGGTTTATTTCTTATTCATCTCCTTGTTTCCGAAGCTTTGCTTGAAATCTTAAAGCTTGCTTGTAGGTGAATTGATAAGGTAATGTCATCTCACAACATCCCTCAAGGATTGCATTTCTTTTGTTGCTATTCTTTTTGTCAAGCCGGAACAACCCTTGTACTTAGCATACAATTTTGGATTCATTGTTCTGCCGTGAGTCTTAAAAAAATTTAGTGTGTGGAGCTTTTGTTCCTTTTTGGTTTTCTGCCATGCTACAGTTCTAGGGGGAATTACTTCCTAGGTTTCGGATTTTAGTTGTAGAGAATTATGATGCTTAGGGATCCTAGAATAGATTCAAGAATTTGCTTGCTTTCTTGCTAATCTGTTGAAGCATGATTGGAGATTTTGGTTGCTTTACAAAAAGGTTTAAGCTGTGAATTTGCTAGATAGGTTGTTTTAACTTTACAGCAAGTTGAATTTGATCAGATTAGGTTTTACCTTTGTGGGCAAGCAATGTGTAGGAGATGAGTCAGATTTCAAGCATGTGATGAGATTTATCTTTTCCTTTTAATTCGACAGTAACGTGCTTAAAGAATTGTTGTTAGGGATTTAAGAGAAATTTCCGAGAATTGCTTTCTTCCTGTTATTTCTGCCGTAGCATTCTATAACATGCTTAAAGAATTCAGTTCGGCTTTCCTTTGTTTTATTCATATTGTAGCATGTTTAAGGAGTTATGTGTGTGAATGTTGCATTACAAATTTGGTCATGTCTCTAGTTGTTTTCCTTAAAAGATTAGAAACTTACCCATGCTTAACTCAACTTACAAAGCTAGTAAATATCAGATGCATAGGGGTATGTTTAATTTCTGTTTTAAGAGTTAATTATCATGAGGTTTAAGAGTAGCATGAGTTTCTTTGCTTTCTTTGCTTTCGGATTTCACTGTACAACATTGAAATAGCTAGAGATTATTGAGTAGCATGTATTCTTTGCTCTCTTTCTTTTATCTCTGTTGTAGCAAGATTTAAGGTTTTAATTCCAACAAGTTTTAGATTTAGTTTAAACTTGTATGGTATGCAGACTTTCATAAGTATTGCTTGCAGATTTTGATAAGTATTGCATGCAGAACTCCAATCTTAGAACAAATTTTTATTAAGCTTAATATGCAGAATTTTATTAGCATAGTAGGCAGTTTTTTTGGTTTAAGCATTTCGATGTTAGAAGTTGTTTAAACATTTCAGTTTTTTTAAGGAAGCATTCTTTTAGAAGTATTAACAAGTATAAGAAAGATAAAGAAAAGAAAGAAAAAGGTCAAGGCCTTAAGTAGATCCCAAAGTCAAGACTTTAGGGATTTTGGCACACAAGGTGCTTGTTAAAATGTCAAGGCATTTAAAGAAGAAATAAGTAAGATAATAAGATATTTTAATTTGAAGAGGCTAGTACCCGACTTCCAAGGTTGTCGTTAAACAAATCAAGGTGTCTAATTCCAAGGTCTTGGCCCTGGTAGACCAAGGTCTGCTCTTTTAGGATTGGTGGCTCGCTACCCCAACCTATTAGGGAACACACATAAGATGGTACTACGCCTGAGCCCAAGAGAAGTTGATTATTATTTTGAAGTATTAAAGTATAAGTTTTAAACAAGTGAAATAAAAGAATAAGTTTTTAAGTAAGTGAAATAAGATTCAGAAAGTGTTTAAAACTCAACAAGTTTTAGTTTTGCTTATGCTAGCATGTTATTCTGAGTAGCTTTACATGTTTAGCATTTTAGTTTGTTATGATTCTTTTACTATTAGAAGAGCATGAGTAACTTTACATGTTTAGCATTTCAGTTTGTTATGATTCCTTTACTATTAGATGAGTATGAGTAACTTTACATGTTTAGCATTTCAGTTTGTTATGATTCCTTTACTATTAGATGAACATGAGTAGTTTTCAGTAAGCATTCAATTAGTTTGTGTTATAGATATATGTACATGCATATCGAGATTTTGTGAGTTAGATAGCACTTACTAAACAATTTTGCTTATAGATTGCATTTCCTCTTACTGCAGATAAAGGAAAGGAAAGGATATAGCAAAGGAAGGCGATAAGGAGGTGTTCGATGATGTGTGATGCTAGGACTATGGGAGAGATCTGGGGATTTGCCAAGAATTTATTAAGACTATTTTCGTCAAATTGTTAAAAGAATTTAGAACTTGTACATGCTATTCTATGGATCGTTTTATCGTGCTTTGCGAGAGTTGATTATTTTGGTTATATATGAACTGCGTGGTTGTTTGATATATGTTCCAGCCACCTGTGGCTGAAGTATACTATGTATGTATCTCATTTTATGGTCACCGGTACAGGGGAGATGTTGCCGAAATTTTTCGGTAGAGACTCCTTGTGGTTTCGATCATACCGGTTAAGTAGAGTTAGTAGTTAAGTAGCGTCCACCTCTAGAGAGTAGTAGTAGTAAGAAGGGTGGTCGTTACAGTTGTTAGACAACTCGATAGATTCATATTTTTGGGAGAGTATTTGGACTTGATCCCTGGTAAACATGAACATGATCCCCAGACATATGATGAAGCACTCCAAGATAAAGATGCAGTATTTTGGCAAAGTACAATGAACTCTGAAATAGAATCTATGTATTCTAATCAAGTCTGGGAGCTTGTAGAACCACCAAATGGTATAAAAGCCATTGGATGTAAATGGGTCTACAAAAGGAAAAGAGAGACAGACGGGAAGGTGGAAACCTTTAAAATAAGGCTTGTTGCGAAGGGGTATACTCAAAAGGAGGGAATCAATTATGAGGAAACCTTTTTGCCGGTAGCCATGCTTAAGTTTATCCAAATTCTTTTATCTATTGATACTCATATGGATTATGAGCTTTGACAAATGGATGTCAAGACAACTTTCCTTAATGGAAGTCTTGAAAAAAACATCTATATGAAGCAACCAGAGGGATTCATTGCGAAGGGCAAAGAGCATCTTGTTTGCAAGCTCAATCAATCCATTTATGGACTGAAGCAAGCTTCAAGATCTTGGAACATCCAGTTTGATGAAGTAATCCAGTCTTATGGATTCATTCAGTATCTGGATGAGTCTTGTGTATATAAGAAAAGTGCCAGAAATGTGGTGGTATTTCTTATACTTACGTAGATGACATTCTACTCATTAGCAACAATGTCAAAGTGTTGTTAGACGTAAGGGTATGGTTGTCCAAGCAGTTTGATATGAAGGACTTGGGAGAATGTGGACATATTCTTAGGATTAAAGTAATAAGGAATCGCAAGAAAAGGATATTGTGCTTATCCCAAGCTTCGTACATCGATACTATCCTAGCTCACTTTAGCATGCAAAACTCCAAGAAAGGTTTTCTACCTTTTCGGCATGGAGTACCTTTATCTAAGGAGATGTCTCCTAAGACACCAAAGGAGATAGAGGAGATGAAGGTAGTTCCTTATGCTTCGGCTATAGGAAGCCTAATGTATGCGATGCTATGTACAAGATCGGATACCTGTTTTGCCGTGGACATGGTTATCATATATCAAAGTAACCCAGGATCAGGACATTGGCAGGACCAGGACATTGGACTACCGTAAAACATATATTAAAGTACCTGAAAAGGACTAGAGACTATATGCTTGTTTACTAGGCAGATGATTTGCTCCCTGTGGGTTACGCGGATTCAAACTTCCAATCAGATAGGGATAGCAGTAAGTCAACATCAGGGTATGTGTTTACTTTGGGAGGTGGAGCCATAACATGAAGGAGTGTTAAGCAGAAATACGTTTCGGACTCCACCATGGAAGCTGAGTATGTGGTAGCCTCTGAGGCAGCCAAAGAAGTTGTATGACTCAGAAACTTCTTGATGGACTTAGATGTGATTCCTGGTTTGTCCAAAATTATCACAATTTATTGTGATAATAGTGGTGCAGTAGCAAACTCGAAGGAACCATGAGCCCATAAGACAAGTAAACACATTGAGCGCAAGTACCACCTGATACCACTACAACAAAATCCCTCATAGACATCAGTGGAACAATAACGGTTTTAGGCTAAAACCGATGTCTTTGAGTATTTTACACCGGTTTTTCTAAAAACCGGTGTCTATGAGTGCAGATTTTAGCTCATAGACATCGATTTTTTATGCGATGTCTATGAGTGCCCTTTTTTTCGTTAATAGACACCGATTTTAACATCGGTTTTTAAAATCCGATGTTAATGAACCAAAATAAAATATTTTAATTTCCCCACAAGCCAAAATCTGCACACTGTGAAGTTCCCTCCAAACCTAAATCTTTATCCCGCCCCTTCCTCCGCGCGACCATCTCTCTCGCGTAAACCTAAACCGAGACATCTCTCTCTTCCTAAACCTAAACCTCCGACCATCCGACCATCTCTCTCAGCCTAAACCTAAACCTCCGACCATCTCTCTCAACCTCATCTCCCTCTTCCCCCTTCCTAGATCCTCTCCCGATCAGGATCAAGACACGACGAACTTGCTTCTCCGTCCAACCACACCGCATCTCCTCCAACTCCTCCATTTGGTTGAGAAGAGGAGGCCTTCTTCGCATTCTGGTAGTCCATACTTTATCTTTTCCTTTCTACTTCCTCCTGTTTTTGTGTTTAGTTCTGCTCCCTTCCCATGAGGCTGCTTTCCTCTCGGAGTTGCCCAACCTCGCCACCATCTCCTTTGAGGAAGGCTACACCCAACTGTTCGGAGACTCCAACCTCATGCTTCACGGTGACGGCCAGACTGTCCACCTCTCCCTCGACTAGCGAATAGATTCTGTTAAAAGATTTTTTTTTTAAAAAAAGAAAGGGGCATCTTTGAACCTACCTTATTCTGTGATCAGGTGCTGCTTTTGCGTCGCAAGATCTCTACCTCCATGGATTCTTTAGTGCCTCCATTAAACTGCCCTCCGATTATGTGGATGGAGTGGTGGTTGCTTTCTATGTATGCTTCTTTACTCTCGAGTTTAGATTTTGCAGCACTTTCCTTTACCTGTTTGAAAGAAGAAGAAGAAGAAGAAGGAGGAGGAGGAAAAAACAAAAACAGTCTCTCCTCTGCAGCGATGGGCTCTGCAACGGTCCTCGCATCACTCTGCAATGGGGGTGCCGCAAGCGCCTCCGCCGCATCAAGGTCAGGGACAAAGGATCCGCCGTAAAATCTGGTGTCCGGAGGGGAATCGTGTCTTGGAATGTCCGCCGCATCGCAGATCAAGAGTCCCCCCTGCACCCGCCTCTTTATCCCCTCAGGTAATAGATCGGAGGTTGATCCGGAAAAGTTAGGGTTTGATCTAGTTTGAGGTGTCGCCGGTGAGATATGGAAGTAACCACTGCTCGGATTTATCCACAGGAGGTCGGAATCGGCCGGGAGCGAGAACCATAACTCCCGATCTGTCTCGTCATCGCCGGATAAGGATGATCGTTGCTACACGACCAGGGGATAGGCGGCGTTGGTATGCGAGGGCGAGAACGCCGACGAAAGAGCCTCGGCAGCCTCTCTACCTCGATTCTTCATTTCGCTGTCGAACAAGGAGAAGGAGGAGGACTTCATGGTGATGAAGGGGTGCAAGCTGCCGCAGCGACCCAAGAAGAGATCCAAATTCGTCCAAAAATGCATACTCGTACGCTTCCATTCCCTCCAAAAATCTGATTTTTAAGATCAAACAGTCGAAAAAACTGATTTTTTCCTCTAATTTCTTTGACAAACTCGATCTAGTTGGTGAGTCCTTGAGCATGGTTGTCAGATCTCTCACAGGAGAGGTATGTAGTCATGGAGAAGAAGGGATCAAGAAAGGTAGAAATTCTCTCTCTACCTTCGACCAATTTGCTCATCTCGTTCCTGCATCCCATTCACATCTCATGTTCTTTTGTTTCCTGTTCCATAATTCGCAGAGGAGAAGAGGATTAAAGGCCATGTCCATGGAGAGTGATTCAGAATGAAGCAAAAGGGAGAGGTAATACTAATTGCTATCATTGATTATGATCGAATTGGAATTTTTCAGACTGAAACTTAATGGTTTGACTTCCTGTTCTTACTTCAATCTCATGTAGATGCTCGAGTTGGGAAGCTTTTAGAACAAGTGAAATGAGTTCAGGCTTGTATCAATCAGACTTTGAACAATATTTTGTGGATAACTTTCTTGTTGTTGCAAGGATTGCACTCAATCTATATCTAGCATTGAGATAGATAAGGTATTCTAGAGCACCTCAAAATTAATTTTCTTGAAGATAACAATTCTTGATTTATTCATTAATTTTCTAACTAAAAGAGTTTAGTCAATCTTATCCCGATTTAATCCGTCAATTAATAACTAACTGTTGCTGGATGTTTTTTAATTTGATTAAATCAAGATGATAAATAATATCACGGGCCCCATACTTGAGTCGCCAGTATTCTTCAGTGAACAGGCAGGTATCTGTGTGGGTTTTCTGGAGCGGGTGTGAATAATGTGATTTCGGCGGAAATCAACGTTGATTCATCTGGAAAATCAACGAGCTTCCACGGATGTCTAATCTACTTGGAAAATATGTATGATGTTCTTTTACTTGTTTGGCAAAGAAAAACGTGAAATGCTTTTCCCCTAGTGCTTGCTATGATTTTTTGATACAAACCGGATGCTATGCTTTTGTTACAATGATTTTTTTGATACAAACCGGATGTTATGCTTTTGTTACAAACCAGATACTAGTTGGAGACTAAATGATTGCCTAAGAAGAAAGGAATTAGAGATTAGGAGTTGCAGTGAGTAGAGTGGCTGGATAAGCTATCTTAAATGGTAACCTTAGGATTAAAGGATTGATTACATTTTTTGAACCTGCTCAACTTCCTCTAAATCTAACACATTGATACTCGAATTTAACTTAACCTATTAAGATAAATGGGTAATCAAACCTAAAGGGTACCCATTATCATATTTAGCTATACCAATGTATTTCAAGTTCAACTAGAAGTAAGAGTGAGTGTCAATATGCCTGTGGGAATTTACTAGAATATACTCCTACATGAAGCAAATGAATAAAAACTACAAGTAAAGTTTACCTACCCTGTTACTACAAGTAAAGATTGCATAGTATGGCTTTGGGTTACTTCTATGATCAGGTTCGGCTCTATATATTTATCATGTATGGCTTTGGGTTCCTTCCTCCTCGTGTTATAACATTTGAGCAACAACATCAACATTTTAGTGAGTCATGATCCTATGTATCTTGGGCATGTTCAATTATGCAGCGATTTTATTATTACATGTATTTCTGCACATAACTATTTTTTTGCTTTACGTTTCATCTCACTTATTTTAACAACTAAATTGTGTACAACTTTGTTGGACCAGCATGTACCTTCTGCGTCAGAAGTTTCATGATTTAAATCTATTCCTCATATGCTAGTCTTCCTAATCATTTGTGTTTTGGTGAACTTCTTGATGCTAATTATGAAGCCATTTCTGTTGGACTAACTACAATTTAACAACTTTCATTATGCACTTAGTATGTGTATGATATGAGTTACTTATGAAGTATATAATAATCTTTTGTAGAGTATTTTGTTCTTCTTGAATATTCTGTAATATTCAACTTTTGTAAAGTATTACAACTTCTCTTTATTTTCTTTGTAAAATTCTCCTTCCTATGATTGGCCTTTGTAATATTCTGTTTGTTAAAGTACTGATGTGTGAAAGTGACCATACCTTCTGGATCTTCTTGTTCTCTAAGTATCTATTTCTATGTAGACTATCTTGCCTTTTTTTGTTCATAGCCAAGTTTGCAGGCAATGCTCTATTGTTAAACTTTGTTCCTTGTTTCTTGTTTGTGCAACATATTTTGTTACCCCTTCTTTCATCTGCTGCAAACGCATATAAGATAGAATCATATATATCTACAAATTTATGCATGGAATGCATGCCTAGGATAATAGTTTGCTCGAGTGTATGAAAGTTTATCCAATGGGATAGGCATTAAGTTGTCCATATAAGCATCAGTATGTGACAGACTTATTGTTATCCATGCTCTTACTGCCTAATATTCTTTATATAGCTTTGCATATAATTTTGTTAGCAGGAACTGCTAACATCTTGTACTACTGATACTCTGCATGCTGTATCCTTTTTAGTCTTGGTTTACTAATATATTATTTATGTGTTTTTACAGTTTACAAATCTCAAGTACTCCAGAGTTGAAATTGATGAAGTGCGGTTCGAGTGGGCTAAATGCATGCTAGATTACATTTGAAGTGCGGTTCTACCTTGATGTGTTAAAAGAATGTTCTACCTTGATTTTGATATTTATTAGCTAGCTTTTGATGTAAAAAGAATGTTTGGGTATTTTATGGATATTATTGTAAGAAGATTATTTATATAATTTGTGAATATTTGTGTATTTTATGGATATTATTGAATGAAGAATATTTGTATAATTTATGAATATTTGTGTATTTTTTTTATTGTTGGTTTTTCATTATTTCGGAAATCAAATTTGTGCTGTTAAAAAATATACATATTACATCGGTTTTCCACCGCTGCAAAACCGGTGTTATTAACTAATATTACATCGGTTATTTACCGCTGTCAAAACTGGTGTTATTAACATATAATATTACATCGATTTTACACCGTTGATGAAACAGTGTCGTTAAGTGATACTACACTGGTTAATAACCGATTCGAAGACCGGTGTCGTTAAGTGATACTACACCGGTTTTAACCCGATGTCTAAAATGGCAGACTTTTAACATCAGCTTCATAGACATCGGTCGAAAATGAAATAGACACTGGTGGAAAACCGATGTCTATGAAGATTTTTGTTGTAGTGTACGAGACATCGTAAAGCGAGGAGAAGTTGTTGTCGCCAAGATTGCATCCGCAAATAACCTGGCAGATCCTTTCACTAAGGCCCTTCCGGCAAGAGTTTTTGATGGGCATGTTGAGGGGATGAGAATCAGATGTATGGTAGCATATATGGCAGCATAGTCTTTTAGTATAAGTGGGAGATTGTTGGGATATATATTGTAAGCCTAACTTTTTGTATGAACATCTATTTTGAAATGAGAATCACTTTGGTCAAATGTTACATTTTATATTTAATTATATGTTAATGCAGTTGTCTATTTAATTTATATTGTAGATAACATGGTATGTCGTGCCACACAGAAGATCATATTATCAGTTCCTTATAAATTATAAATAGTAGCTCACGATCGAGATGGATAGGGATAAACCATTGGAACGGTTGTAGTGTAATTTTGTATTATATAGTCCGTCTTGAATAAAAAATTACACAAGTACACTATGTGTGTATTGAGCAGGACCATTTGAGGTTGTTCGATTTATACTGACTGCATAAAAGAACAAAACATTTGTTATTATGGACGTGCGTTCTCTTAATCCCGATATAATAACAAGCACGTACACCTAGTATTTATTTCTTTGACTTATCAATGGGTGAGATTTATTCGTTAAATCAATATGCCCGATGAGTTGGGAGATAATGCTATTTATACGGTGTGTTGTTGATTATAAAAGAAAACTGTGTCCTATTTATTTAGGTTGATGATGTCCCCTTGAGGAGCTCATAAAATTTGTCATGTAAACCCTGCAGGTGAACTTAGTTCGACATGATAATAAAGTTGAGTGGTACTACTCTTGGAATCAGATATTAATTAAGTAAGTTGTCAGTAACTAATTTAATTAATAGACATACGATATCTTAAACACAGGGAGATTAATATACTTATGATAAGAAGGGGCCCATATTGTAATATGAGATTGATGTGGTAGTTCAATAATAACTCTTTAGTAGTATGAGTTATTATTGATGAACTTTAGTTGGGTGTTCGGGTCGAACATAGGAAGCTCAAGTCCATTAGGAGACCAAAACCAGTTCTTCCTCTCGGTCCCTGTTGTAGCCTCTACATAGTCTCGCATTCACTCATTTGATTTTGTTTCCTACCCAAGAATATGGCCGGCCAAGCCTTGCTTGGTGCCCAAGCAAGGGGTCGACCAAACCAAAAGAAAAGAAAAGGAAAAGAAAAGAAAAGGAAGAAAAAAAGGGAGTTGTAAAAGGGAGATTTGTTCTCAACAGAATTATAGATTTTTCTAAAAAGAATTATGTTAATTCTTTCTTATAAATTTTTTAAAAAGAATTATATTAATTCTTTCATAAGAAATTTTTTTAAAAAGAATTATGTTAATTCTTTTCTAGAGATTTTTTTCTAAACAAAAATTCTGTTAATATTTCTCCTCTTTTATCTGGTGCCAAAGGTTATAAAAAGGGAGGAGGGCATGCCACCATAACCTAATCTCTCTTAAGTTGTCTTCCCTTGCTTGTGGCCGACACCTCATCTCTTTTTTTCTCTCTTTTCTTTTCCCCTAGAGTCGGCGCCCGCCTCCTCTCTTCCTCCTAGGGTCGGCGCTCCACCTTCTCATCTCTTCCTCCCTTTCCTCCCTCTAAGGCTGGCGCATATCTCCCTTGGTGTTCGGAGCTTGGAGGAGAAGAAGAAGAAGAGAAGAACCACCCTAGGTGGCTGGCGGTGTAACGCCCCGGCCCGGGTGGGCCCCACCTGGACCGAACCAGGAACGCCACTAGAATTACCCATCAAATTGACGATTAGCTCTACAGACCACCGGAGGTCCTTTCAGCGTGCTTTGTCCTCACTCGCACACATCCTGGAAAACTTCCCAGGAGGTCACCCACCTCAGATTTCTCCAAGCTAAGCACGCTTAACTTTGGAGTTCTTAAATTTGTGCTTCTGAAAAAGAAGGTGCACCTTGGTGATATGGATAGTAACATCTAACATTTTAAGCCATACTTGACTAGAATCTCAGAACCGGGGTATTACAATCACCCCCACTTAAAGACACAACATCCTCGTTGTGTAACCACGAATCACACCACACACAAATCCCAGAATCTCCCTCGCTAGGTGGTGCCCTAAGTGCTCCTACCATAGGCGCATTCACATTCACAAGGTCCTCTGATACCATCTGTAACGCCCTGGCCCGGGTGGGCCCGACCCGGATCGAACCGGGAACGCCACCAGAATTGTCTATCAGGTTGACGACTAGCTCCACAGATCACTGGAGGTCATTGCAACGTGCTTTGTCCTCACTCGCACGCACCCTGGAAAACTTTCCAGGAGGTCACCCATCCTTAGATTTCTCCAAGTCAAGCACGCTTAACTTTAGAGTTCTTAAGTTTGGGCTTCCGAAAAAGAAAGTACACCTTGGTGATATGGATAGTAACATCTAACCTTTTAAGCCATACTTAACCAGAATCTCAGAACCGGGATATTACAGGCGGTTTGGAGGAGAAGAAGAAGGAGGCGCCCCTTTTCTTTGCATCTTTTGGTGGTCGGTGGCTTGGAAACAAAAGAAGGTTCGGGTGGTTTGTCTTGGTAGATCGTCGCCCACACGACACCCAAGAAGAGGAGAGGAATACAGCAGAAGATCAAGAGGTCTTTGTTTACAAAAAAAGGTACAACTAGTTCTTTATTCCGCAGCGAAATTAGTTTGTTTTTTTTTGTATGGATCCTGAAATACCAACACAAGAGGTTACGATCTTGTGCTTCGATCAAGGTACGTTTTGATCAATCAAGAACTTGCTTGATTGATTAAACACATGTTTGATCAAGCATATGGTTTGCTAGGAATATTTCTGTCCTTGTACAAATTTTTGTACAGGGGGTTTATACAGAACGAAATTTCGAGCGCCAACAAATTAGAGATACAACATTTTATAGAATCAAGATACAAAAAAATGTTTTTCAGTAGATATAAAAAAGTGCCAACAGTGCCAAGATGTTCATCAAATATAATCTTGTGTTAGTTTGACTTACAATTCCAGCATGTCGAGAATGTACTTGATAATTTGGTCATTTCGATTATGGATCGCAGATGCACTACTTAAGGAATTACCATTGTTGCTTAAATCAGCTTCTTGTGCAATGTTTTCCTACAAAATGAAATTCATTTTCATTTACATGCTTGTTATTCTTTTCAGGATAAAATAATAGGAAGAAAACCGCATAATTTTCTTCTGTGTCATTCTTCTTTCTTCCTCTCTTTCTTGAATCATGTTCATCAAAAAGAGGATGCAAAAATGCATCCATTGATGCCATTGCATGCACCATCTTTTTAGCAAATAAATGAACTTTTTCTTAGTAAGTGAAAGCATCTTATGCTTGTGCTTCATAGTTTCTTCAGTGTTTAATTTTGATAGATGCCTACTTTTACAATCAAGTTTCACAACATCTGTTAGATTTTGAATGAAGAGTTTAAATCTCGACTAAGCATGTATCTAATAGATCGGGATACCAGATGGAAAAACATAAACTAAATAATATTCATTTGTTCATCCATCTATTAATTTTCATTCATCCACCCATTCGAAGCCTTAAAAGTATTTTTTTCTTTCTCAAGATTATGTAATGTTTTATTCAGAAAAGAGAGAGAGAATCCACCCAAGAAACCTCAAATTGCAGAACCTCTTGTCTACAAGTAGGGCAGGAATCATGCTTCACAAGCCACACATCAATGCACACCACATGGAAAATGTGGTTACACATCGACATCATCCTTGCAGTATCTCCATTAATGAAATCCTATGAAAACAAACAAAATCCTGAAAAAAGAAGAAATTCTAAACTAAAAAAAGAGTACCTGAAAGCAGACGGCATGACATACATTCCTCCCACATGAATTAATGATCTCATCACAACTTATCTTAAACATGGGCAACCTCTTGATAACATAGGCAACAAGCCTTTGCCCCTAGTGGCATCAAACATATCTGAGCTCTCTTTATAGCTCACTTCAGCTGCATTAATCTGAGTTTAAGAATCAGTTATTAATTAGTCACTCTTGTATGTAAATGCAAGCCCAGAACTCTTTCCATCCAAAACTAAGCAGAATATGTGACAAATTGAGTATATGTAGTTTTCCTATAATCCTATCTTTGTCTATTACAGAGGGGACAACATAATACAGTTTCCATTTTAGTACAACAAACATGACCTCGAAACAAATAAAGGAAGGAGCTTATGTTTAAATTGACAAAAGAAAACTGAAGATTTAAATAAACGCTTACTCTCCCAATAGAAACAAAAAATGAAGAAACAAGGACATGATTTCCAAAGGCAGCATGACGAGTGCCCAAAAGCCTTCCAACCTAACAGCTTATTTTAGAGTATGCATGAAATAGCAAGCAAAGGTTACACAAACTATTAAAACTCATATAAAGTATACAAGAAAATAAAGAAAGGAAAAAAAACTAACAGTATTAAGCTTATGAAGACTTATCAAGAGCATACATTGCAACCAACAAATGTGACTAATGGGTGATGCACAAAGGATTAGGAACATCAATGTCAAAGCTATGACAATGACATAAATAAAGAAAGAAACTAATACCTTTCTCCCACCAATATTCAAGCTCAGCAGGCATAGGAAGTCTTCGATGTGCTTTACAGAAAGAGTTCAGCCACATCCCTCTTTTTTGATCTACTTATTCAACATATGTCTTCCAGTAATTTGGAACCTGTCCATAATATTTATCAATATCTTCCAACGCGTTATCTGGCAAAGACAAGCCAATATTTGTCTTACATCATAAAATTGATTGATGAATCCGGGAGCCATCCACACATCATCTTCTTCATAAAAAATATGGATGCTGAGGATCTCTATAAGGACCCCTCTCTTCCCTTACCACTTATGGAACATTAAAACACAACATGAGGTTTTATTAAAGGTAGAATCAAGGCAAAGAAATGGCATTGGAAACATGAAAGAAAACCATAGTTTGGAACATAAACTTGGTGGAATCGAGGCAAGCACCAATTTTAATAAGGGTGACTCGGACACCGCACGACTTGAGGAGGACTCTGATGCAGCTTGTCGTCCCCCCTTTCCCTAACCCACTCACCACCCCCTGTCATTAGCACGTACTTCATCACCTTCTCCAGACCGTGTGAGAGCAACTCCAGAATCCTATTTCGCAGAAAAAGAAGCGATGTCACCTCTCTTGAGATTATTGAGCACAGAGTAGATGGAGGAGGTGAGGCAGCGGCGGAATAGATAAAGGAAAAATTACCAGAATGCGAAGAAGGATTCCAGTGGTGGCAGTGAATGTTGAACTGGAGATGGATGAAGGAAAAACTACCGGAATGCGAAGAAGGGCTCCTCTTCTCACCCAAGGGAGGAGTTGGAGGAGATACAGTGTGGTTGGACGGAGAAGCAAGGGCATCGTGTGTTGATCCTGATTGGGAGAGGAAGGGGCGTCGATCTAGGAAGGGGAAGAGGGAGATGAGGCTGAGAGAGATGGCCGGATGGCTAGCGGCGAGGAGGAAAGTGGTGGTGGCGTCGCGACGATATACGGTGGACGGCGCGATATAGGTTTAGGTTTGGAGGAAAGAGTGAAGTGTTGCAAATTTTGACTAAGTATTGGTGGAAAAATTAAATTATTTTATTTTGGTTCATTAACACCACTTTTAACAACGGCGTTTTACTATCCGATTTCATAGATAGAACAAGGAAGCTATCATAGACACCGGGTTTTAAAAACCGCTGTTAAAATCAGTGTCTATTAACGAAAAAAAGGCGCTCATAGACATCGGCTAAAAAACTGATGTCTATGAGCGAAAATCTGCTCTCATAGACACCGATTTTTGAAAAAACCGGTGTAAAATACTCAAAGACACCGAAATTTGATTAAAACCGCTGTTGTTCATTGATATCTATGAGGGTTTTTCTTGTAGTGAAAAATATCATGTTTGAGATACGTGTGATAAATAAAAAGAAGATAAATTATAGGAATAATTACTAAATACATAATTACTTATCAATCACCAACAACCCTCAAAACAGTCTGGTTTATGTGCTCTTTATGCTGGCTACATGACTATATATGGAAAATTATAGTATAAGATATACATATTTGAAATAATATTGCCTTCTAACTAGGGAGATAAAAAAAAATAAAAATAAAATCTATATATTATGCCATGATATTTTTAATAGTTTTTAATCACATGATGTCATTCCAAATCAACTAAATTAATATTTTGTAAGTTCTTATCACTACACTCTATTGGTACATCAACCTCCTTACTGTTAGACATCTCTCCATCATCTATTCTCTCATAAGTGACATTAACATCTATAAGTAATTATCATGTGGATTGTATTTTTGAATCAACTGAGTGTATCTAGACTTCTTCATTTTGATATGCATCATGATTTTGGGCAGTTATGGTGTTCAACATTTCTATGGTTGACCGAGACTTTATCTAGCACACTGCTAATTATTCACTAGATTTTCTTCTCTTTGTTAGGCACTCAAGATTGAATACTTGATTAGCTTGTACCATAAAGATGAATATTCAAACTTGTTAAATCTTTTGATTATGTTAACCTCAACTAAATTATAGGAATGATGTATTCTGGCACCTATTCTTGGAGTTGGATCATACCATCAACATTTGAACAATACACGCCTTTTTAAAGGTAAAGATAGATACTCAACCTCGATGATTTCCTCAAGTCTACCATAATAATCAAATTAAGTATCATCGTTGTTTGTTGATCCTTTTATGCAAATACCAGAATTATACATAAGCTTTTGTGAATCATGTTGGGACACGTGAAATCTGAATTCATTAACATAATAATCTGAGTAGATTGTTATGTTATAGAGAGGTCTTGATGCAAGATTTTTTAATCTTTCATCTTCCACATTTGATATTTTACGGTCATTTGCCTATAATATTAGTTATAATATAAATTAGATGCATATATAATACAATTGTATTGTAATAAATAATTCAATTGCTAACTTATATAAATTTGAAACAAATATACAAATTTATCCTCTAACTTGGTCTCTACCTCACTTGCACTTATTGATTGATTTTGTAGATGTAGTTGTTCTTATAAGCTGTCAAAGAAGGTAATTTGAAGATATATTAGATAACATGTCAAATATTCTTCAATACTGTATGTATATATACTTGAACTATTATATTATGTATGGTTTAACCTCTTCATAGTTCAAGAGTATATATGTCCTGACAACATGATGTTCTTGTTTATTTAATCGTCTAGAAATAGTTTCACTCATTGCCTTACCAGGAAACTTGAAAATAGAAAGCATCTTTATATCTGTTAGTTTAGTATCATCACAATTTCAAGGATACTTACGATGTCTAATTTTCACATTATCAACAAAATAATAAGAGCAAAAGAAAGTTGATTCTTTAACCAAATATGCATTACATATTGATCCTTCAATTCTTGCTTTGTTATGAACATTATTCTTCAATTTTCTCAGAAATCTTTCAAATGGGTACATCTATCTGTATTGCATAGGACTTCCTAGTTGTGACTCATAAGGTAAATGAACAGGTAGATGCCCCATTGAATAAAAATCTAGGTGGAAATATTCGTTCATGATTACAAAGTATCATAGGAATGTATGTCTGAAGCTAAAGCATATCTAATGTCATAATAACCTTTGAAGTCAAATCTCTGAAAAAGAGACTCAATTCTATAAGTGTTTGTCAAACATTGTTAGGAAATAGTTTATGAAAGGCTATTGGAATTAGTCTTTGCATGAACATGTGACAATCATGACTCTTCATTCCAAACATTTTTAATCTATTTGTATCAACATAGAGAGACATATTCAAGACATATCCATCAAAAAATTTGATTACTTTTAAACAAGTATATAATACTCGCTTACCTTCTTTGTTTAATGTATAACATGTTTTTGGATATTTAACAATTATTTCATTCTGATGCAACTAAGGTCTATTTACTAATTGTCTTAATTTCTTGTGTGATTTTGTTGTATCTTTAGTTTTTCCATGAACATTCATCACAATATTGAAGATGTTATCGAAATTTTTTTTTCTCAACATGCATCACATCTAAATTATGCCGAATGAGTAAATACTTCCAATATGACAACTCCTAAAATATGCTTCTTTTCCTCCAACCACACTTGTTCACTCTAACAATATACTTATTTATATCATCAAAACCATCCTGATATACTGGTAGAAATCCATAATTATCAATTTCATTAAGAACTTCTTCACATGACTTTGGTACTGGAGGAAGTTTCCTAACTATTTCATTCATTTTGAAATTTTTCTTATTTCGTCTGAATAGGTGATCAATTAATATTTTTTTTTGATAATTATCAAACTAGAATATCTTTCTAATGCAAGGCAATGAAAATATATCAACTCACTCATGCAATGTGGACATGCTAACTTGTCAGTCGTGCTCCATCCTAACAATATTGAATATATAAGAAAATCACTAATCATCCATAACAAAGCAACATGGATTGTAAAATTTTATTTATTTGCAATTTCATACGTCTCAGACCCTATATTCCATAAATGGTTTAGCTCAGTAATCAAATGTTGTAAAAAAAAAATCTATTCACCCTTTTGAATTCTAAGGACCTAAATAATCATAGTAAGAAACATGAATTCGTCTTTCGTGTTTCTTCCATGGAGGTGAGTTATATGATGTTAATATAAGTAGCCAAGATGAATATTATTGTCCATAACTTCCAAATAACTGAAATTCATTTGTGGAAAGTCCAAGTCTCACATTACGTGGTTCTATTACAAAGGGAAAAAAAATATTATATCAAGATGTTTCTGATGGTATAGGGTGCATCAAAATCAAACCTAAATCTTGATATTGTCAAAGGTTCAAGTTAAGTCTTGTTGTGATCTGACAAATCAACTAAGTGTGCAGGTTGCTTACTCAATTGAGAAAGTCTTAGTCATAGCTAGGCAGAGAAGTCTTAGTAGATTGTGAAAGCTAGGAAGGAAGTTCAGGTGGGTCGAGAACCTGACAACTAGCTAAAGGATTTAATAGGTCTGGAGGACATGATATAGAGAGGATGTGCTGGTGAACCAATCCGATGCTAAGTTGAAGTCTAAACAGGTGTGGAGGATCTAATGTTTGGCAGATAGGTTGAGAAAAGCAACTGGAGTGGAGCGATGGAGAGGTCGTATTCCAGAAAGGAACAAATTCTAGGTTGCTAATCTAATTGAAGAAATAAGTAGGTTTCTAAGTTGAGATCAAGATAGGTCTTACTGTCATTCCTATTCATGCATTACTACTTTGCTAACTTTATGTTATAGGGATATTTTATACTACTATGTAAACTAATTTTGTTTTACAGAATCTAGGTGGATTGGTTGACCAAATAGGAGGATCGATTGACTGAACCAAGCTGACATGACACAGAATCTGGTTGAGCAAAGCGGAGTACTTTTGGCATTTAATGTGGATCGATCGACCAAACCTAAGGATCAGTTGACTGAATCTATTTTGGCAAACAAGCTGGAAGATCGAATCTCGGTAAACTTAGAATTAGGAAGTTCAGTTGACCAAACCCAAGGATCGGTCAACCAATCAATAAATGCTCATTAATTGTGCCAAGATTTGATCTTAGCAAAGAAAGAAGTGAGCGTGTTCTGTCGACTGATAGGATGATCTGTTGACTGAAAGGATCAGTCAACTGAATCCTTTTTAGGTCAATTGAATAAGGCTTATAAAAGGGCCTCGAGATTAGCATTGAGAAGACAACTTTTTGTGCAATCTTCTATTACACTTTGCTCATACCTCTGCTGTTTAGTGCTTCTACTTCATGTGCAAGCTGCTATGCCAAGAAGTACCGATGAGCTTCAACTTATATTTCATTATCGGTATACTTTATATTTTTGTTTGCATTCTTTACAAGAAGATAGTAGTGTGTTACTATCATTCTTTTCATTGTACGAATTACTTCTTTTCAAACGTTTTGGAAAGAAGAATTATAGTGAATCACCCAATGGTATGATTAAGGATCATGGATCTTGGAGTAGGAGTCGACATAGACTCTGAACCAAGTAACCACATGAATCACCTGTACTAATTTTGCTTTTCTATTCCACTACTACTTTGATATTTATTTTAAAAGACAAAAGCTTTTGAAACAAGCGATATTCAACCCCTCCCCCCTTCTATCGC
Organism: Zingiber officinale; assembly: GCF_018446385.1. Taxonomy (NCBI): domain Eukaryota; kingdom Viridiplantae; phylum Streptophyta; class Magnoliopsida; order Zingiberales; family Zingiberaceae; genus Zingiber; species Zingiber officinale. Next base: position 67,007,340 of record NC_055988.1, on the reverse strand, counting down.
ATTTTCGATCCTTTAATTGGTATCAGAGCGAGGTAACTCTGAAGCAACTTAATTATTTTTTGAGTAAATTTCAAAAAACCTTTTTCTTTTTCTTTAAAGGTGTTTATCTTAAATCTTAAGTAACATTCTTTTAATTTTTATCTCACACTACTAATCCCAAGATGAAAGTCTTAAAAATTTTCTAACTCTTTTTTTTTTCAAGAATGCGAAACTCATACCAAGAGGGATACAACACAGTTTGCCCCCCACTATTCAAGGGAGACAACTTTAGCTATTAGAAGAATAGAATGGAGTGTTACTTCAAGCCCAACATTAAGCTTTGGTTCATCATATTGAAAGGATACACACCACCTATGGTAGATGGAAAACCCACAGAGCTAGAAGACTGGACTCCCCTAATGATCAAGAAGGCTCAAATGAACTACAATGCCATAAACACCATCCAATACAACCTAACTATGGAGAAAGTAAACATAGTCAGACCCTACGAGAATGTGAAAGAGCTTTGGGATCTTCTGGTAAAATTATATGAAGGAATGAATGACTCTAAGGTAACAAAGAGAGATCTCTTATTGAATAATTTATTTAATATCAAAATACTTCCCGAAGAAACTGCCACCCAATTGCATGCATGACTCAAAGATATTCTCAATGGCCTTCGCCTAATCGGACATCACCTGGAAAATCGCAACACGATAAGGTATGCCTTGAACGCCTTCCCTCGAAATACTTTGTGGGCATCAATAATAGATGCTTACAAAGTTTCTAGGGACCTTTTAATTCTTAATTTAGATGAACTCTTTTGTGAATTAGAATTGCATAAACAGTCTAACTTGAGTCAAGTCGAGAAAGATATTGCTTTATATGTAAGAACAAGCAAGGAGACAAAATCCAGAACTAAAAGTGAACTCGAAAGTGAGTCAGACTCAGACTTAATAAACGAAGAAGAACTGGTGAACAAGGTCCGAAGAATGTTCACTAAGAGGAAGTTCAAGAGAAGCACAAAGAAAGTACCAAACAACCAGAACCAAACCAAATCAGAAGTAACCTGCTATGGATGCAATAAGAAGGGTCACTATAAACACGAGTGCCCAAATTAGAAGGAGGAGAAACCAAAATCCACAAGAAGAAAGCAAGCTCTCCAAGCGACTTGGGACGAATCATCTTCCAAGGAATCTGACGTGGAAGAATCAAAGAACATGAGTCATCTTGCTTTTATGGTAAGAAATAAAGAATTAGAGTCTGAGGAAGAGTATGAGTCTGAATCCGACATCGAGTTCGAGAGAACCCACGAATCTGTATCCATTTTTGAAGGTCTTGATATGGTAACTTTTTTTTTCAAGTCAAATTTACTTAAAATTATAAAATATTTGTTTTAAAAGTTAACCAATTCTGAGGAATAAAATAACTTACTATTTAAGGAAATGAATCACCTTAAGGAGCAAGTTAGCTTCAATCACTCGACTAACCAAGTTCAGGTTGGATCTTCAACTCAAGTTGCAAAACTTGAGGAAGAAAATTCTAACTTGAAAGGTCAAGTGGAGCGACTCAAGAAGACACTGAAAAAGTTTAATTTAGGATCTAAGTGTCTAAATATGGTACTTGGATTGCAACGAAGCCGTGTACAATAGATCTGGACTCAAGTATAAACCAAACACAACTAACAAATCATATATGTCTTTACTTAGTCAAAACATTAGAAAACAAGTCCAAGCATGGGTACCTAAATCATGTTTAGCTAAATTAATTGAACCGAATCAATATTTGGTTCCCAAGAGTTAGATCCATCTCTTAGATACACCATATCAAGCTATGACTCAAGAGGAGCAAATAGAAAAACTGCTCGCCCAACTTGATTGATTGAATATTGATTAAATATGCATGCTTAGTCTTAGATTTATTTTTCTGCTTAGATTAGGATGGTTAGAAACAAAAAGGTTTATCAAACCCTAATAACATAGGATCAGAATGGATTGGAATGATAGTACATCAAGGAAACTCTATCAAAGGTATGTCTAGACTGAATCATATGTGTTCTAGCTGGTGTATTAGACTTAGTGGATCTGGCCGAAGTTATCCTAGTTAAACATGAGCTAGTTAGACTAAAATATAGTATTAAGTTCTTTGAGAGGGTTATTTTTGAGAAGTTATCTTAGATGTGGTTACTCTAATGATATTCATTATTACTCACTACAGTTTAAAGACTTACCTCATAAACTCCTTCTTGATGAACCTAAAGCTAAGTTTTAATCTAATATGGATCAACCAACCTTTCTAAAATTCCTATTAATTCAAACCAATTTAATATAAACTTAAAAAGTAACTTCAATAAAACAAAATAATGGTTAACTAATAAAAATAATAATTAATCAAATCAAAATAAATTAATAAGTTAATAAATTTTTAACTAGTAAAATAAACTAATAAATTCAATAATCATTAATCTAATTACTTTAATCTTTGACTAATTAATTAATAAATAACTTTAATTAATTAATACATTACTTTAATTAATCTTAATTCAATTTAAAATTAATCATAATTAATTTTCTTAATCAAAACAACTTAATCAAAACTTAAACAATTCACAATTAATTATTAACTTAACTTAATTATTTTCAATTTAATCAAATTATTTGAAATTAATAATTAATGTTAATCAACTTAAGCAATTATTCTAATTTAATCAATAAATTAATGAATCAAATTTGTAATTAATTATTAACCCTAAATTAATTTAACTTTACAAATCAAATTATCCCAAAATTCAAATCCAAATTAATCAATCCAAGTCAACATTCAGAATTAGTTTAAATTCAATTTCAACTTAATAATTCTTAATTCCATACCTAATCAAATCAAAACTAATTATTCAAAATAAAAATCTTAATTCAAAAAGTTAATCAATTTTAAAGTTGAACCGTTTAAAATAAATAACTCTAATAAGTAAATCAAAACAATAAGTTAACTTAATTGACTTAACTCAAATTTTAATTTAACTAGATTAAATTTAATTTTACTTAACTAATAAGTTAACCTAAAGCTAATCATAAATTATCTCACACAAACCATAGGCTAATCTTGGTTGATAACCTAAAAATGGTGAGATGATCTAGGAAAATTCCAAAACTTTGGTCTAACTCCTATGTTATGTGTAAGAAACCAAAACTTTGGACAGATAGATTTTAGACAGCAGATTCTCTAGACATATGATTGGAGATTAACACAAATTCACAAGTATGAAGTTCAAAAATTGAGAATCAATTACTTTTAGAAACAATGACAAACTGAAGGTAATTGGTACAAGTGAATTCAATTAAAATCAAATATATCAATTAGGAAAGTATTGCAACTTTCATTATAACTTGCATAATATAAGTCAATTAATTATGCGATGCTAGATTTAAAGGTAAAATTTTGTAGCTATACTGAATCAACCAACATGTTATTAAAAGAATTTAGAGATAATAATATTTAATCAATAAATCTACCAAACCCTTACCCAAGTGTCTTTTGACACAACAAAAAGAAATATGATTGTGACATAAGAGATTAACTCACACCCATATTAGAAATATATTAAAAATAAACAAAAATAGATTAGTTAGAGGTCTATCTAAACTAATAATTCCTGAACATAAAATCTGTAACACTTGTCAATAAGAAAAATAAATAAAATCAACACAAACTAATTAATCAACTAAGAACAAATGAAATACTTCAATTGTTACACTTAGATTTATTCTATTCCCAAAGAATTAAATTATTAAATGGAAACCTATACTATTTAGTTATAATAGATGATTACTCTAAATATACTTGGGTAAAATTTCTAACTCATAAGAATGAAACCTTTGAAAATTTTAAAAATTTTTGTAAACAAATAGAAAATGAAAAAGATATAAAAATTAAGAAAATTAGAAGTGATAATGGAGGGGAGTTTAAAAACCAAAATTTTACAAAATTATGTCTAGAAAATGGCTATCATCATGAATTTTTATGTCCTAAAACTCCACAACAAAATAGACTAATGGAATGTAAAAATAGAACCCTACAACAAGTTGCAAGAATAATACTAAATGAATATAATTTACCTAAATATTTTTAGACTGAAGCCGCTAATACTGTTTGTTATGTTCAAAATAGAATTATAATAAATAAATTACTAAACAAAACATCATATAAAATTTACTTCAATAACATTCCAAACATAAAATACTTAACAGTATTTGGATGCAATGTACACATTTTAAACCTTAAAGATTACTTAGGTAAATTTACCTCAAAAATTCAATAAGGAATTTTCCTTGGATACTCATCTACCAATAGAGCCTATAGGGTCTATAGCAAATCTACTCTAAAAATCAAAGAAACAACCAATGTTATTTTTGATAAAAAATATTAATCCTAACTTAAATAAAGAGATATATTGTTTGACCTTGATATATTTCTTAGATTCTTGCAAATTCGACCCTTAGTTAATCACATCTTTTTCAGTGCCTCTCTTCTTAATGTACTACCCAAACCTTTCACTCATCTGACTCTTGATCTTATATATGCTAACTTCTTTGAGAGACAACATCCTAAAAAGATGTCATTCGTACCCCTGAGTCCACCTGCCAACACACTTTATAAGATGGTTGTGTCTTGCATTTATCCTCTATCATCAAGAGATTAGGGAGTTCTGCATCCAATGCATCTTTTTCTAATATACGCACTTAGACACTGACTAGACTTTGCCTTAGGTTACTGGGTGTTTAGATCTATTTTCTATTATTCAAGGTACAACACCTCAAATAAAGTTCATATGATCCAGTGCCATATTCTCACTGCATACATTACTTCACTAGGGGTAGGAGTTCATCTAGGTGAGTTGATAGAGTTGCTTGATTTTGATCTAGTTGGGATCAGATAGTTATCTTTGGCTAGGATCAGGACTAGCGTAGAGGGACTGGTTTATAAGCGGACCCATCCATGATATGTCCTACCTGCAAGATAGGAAGTCATTGCTAAGGAAGAGCCGATTGTAGTCGAGGAGCCACATTAGCCGCCTTTTGATCCAAGATTTTGCCATGACACCCATTTTTGATGCAGAATAAGGCAACTCTTACACAACTCCTCCATCGACCCGTGACTTTTTTAGCCGTCTCTAAGATGATATTTTTGGATGGTTCGACTCCCTAGAGACCAAGATGACTGACCAATACAACTCTCTCCAAGGACAACTTGTCAATTTTTGTTAGGAGATGACTAATTAAGCTGATGCTTTTGAGGAGGAGTAGTGTAGGATGTTCGATTACTTTCGCTATAATGACCCTACGACTGACTATTAGATTTTACTACTTATTTTGGCACATTTGTGACTAGATGACATAACTGGATATTTTAGCCGCTTGCTTAACTTTTGATTAGTATTATGTTTACTATCTTTTGTGTAAATATGGATGTGTTTTTATAGAATAGGTTTTACAATTTCTTTCAAAAATGAATTATTATCAAGTTTTTTAAATTTGTCTTTCAAAATTTATTTTCAAAATTACTTTCAAAATATTTTATCTTTATGGAGTAGCCTAGGACTTACCGTAGAATTGTATGTGTTGAGACCGTGATGTCCATTAGAGGGGGGGGGGTGAATAGCGTTTCGTCGCGCTTGTCAATTGCTTTGTCTTGATGATGTGCCGCGAAAATAAACACAAGACACACACAACGCTAACAACTAGGATTTACTTGGTATCCACCTCAAGAAGAGGTGACTAATCCAAGGATCCACACACGATAAACTATCTCCACTATGAAACACTCCTTCTTGGTCACAGCCGGAGGCGGAGAAGCCTTGTACAAACTCACACAACAATACACACAAAAATACAAGAAGAGAGTACAAGATACAAATAAAAACACTACTTCTTCTTGCTTACTTGTAGCTTGTTGTTGCCTCTTGAACCTTGGAGAAGCCCCTCCAAGTGCCTTCAAGACTGGCAGTGAAAGTCAAAGAAAGCGCTGTGAAGATCGTACACAAATCGTAGATGAAGCTCGCAAAGAACTTGAGAAGAAAATGCTCCGCCCAGGCTATATACAGTGCTCCCAATTGATCTAAATCAACCTCAATCGATTGCCACGTCAACACCCAGTAATCCCAGCCGTCCATCGCCTGTAACCTGCACAACGGTCACTTCCCAATCGATCGACCGATCGATTGGGACTGCCTGGATCGGTCGGCCAATCGATTCAGAGCCTTTCTGTGCTCTCGCGTCCGCGCGAGAGCTTCTGCTGCCCAATCGATCGACCGATTAATTGGAAGCTCCTAATCGATCACCCGATCGATTGGGAGAGCTTTTGTGCTCGCGATTTCCTGACCCCAATCGATCGGCCAATCGATTGGGCCATTCTAACAATCGCAGCACACTCCAATCAATCGACTGATCGATTGGAGCTGTTCAATCGATTGCCCGATCGATTGAACACCTTGGACTTGACTCAAACTCAAGTCCAGCTTCCCAAACCCAACTCTCGGTCAACCATGACCTGTTGGGTTTGCACGCCTAGCATTTGGCTACTCCCGACCAACCTCGAACTAGCCTTCTAGCCTCCTCCATCAGCCTTGCGTCCCTCGGATATCTCCCCATCCTTCACGCCTTGCCTTCTGGAGCTTCCATTGGCCTCATCCTAGTTGTCGGGTTTTCCTAGCCAAATCACCCTAGGACTTGCTCTGCCAAGATCACACTTGGACTTTCCAATTGCCTGGCTCCTCACCAGGACTTTCCCTTTGCCTAGCTATACTAGGACTTTCCAATTGCCTGATCTCACTTATCAGGACTTTCACCACCAAGTCTGGTCAACACTGACCTACTTGGATTTTCACTCTTGCCAACCTTCCTGTTGGACTTACCTTTGCCTAATCTCCAATTAGGACTTTTTCCAGTCAAGTCTCCTGTCAACCTTGACCTACTTGACTTCTCTATTGCCTAACCTCCAGTTAGGACTTTCCCAGATGCCTAAACTCCAGCTAGGACTTTCCCATTACCTAAACTCCAATTAGGACTTCTCCATTGCCTAACATCCAGTTAGGACTTCATCACTGCCTAACCTCCAATTAGGACTTCTCCACTGCCTAACCTCCAGTTAGGACTTCCAGACGCCTAACCTCCAGTTAGGACTTACCCAGTCAAGTCTCCTGTCATCCCTGACCAACTTGACTTATTTTCTTCTCAATCTGGTCAACCCTTTGACCATCTCCACAACCGGACGATTGCCCTAGCAATCTCCATATATTGTCAAACAGACGATTGCCCTAGCAATCTCTATATATTATTAAACATCAAAACTCAAATCCCGACTTAAGCTTGACTCAACTCAAGCTTAGTCAAACTGGTCAAACTTGACCTAGGGAAATTGCCCCAACAATCTGTAACGACCCAATTTTCCCTATTTCGAGTTCCAAATGTCCATAAAAATATTTGTAAATGCTTTTAAAATATTCTAGAGATTTTTAGAAATTTTTAGAGTATTTTTATGTAATTTTTGGAGTTCGTTTGGTATTTTTACCAAGAGGAAGAAGTTTTAAAAAAAAAAGAGAAAAGGAATATGTTGAAGCCAGGTTTTGAACTCGTGACCTCCGGCCGAACCAAACACAACCGGACACAGCAAACCAACCGGGCTACGGGCATTTTGTTAACTTAAGAAGGGGAGAAGTATATTTAAGGTATAGTTATAATTATAATCCGAGGATAAGAAAAGAAACTTAGGTTTTTTATTTTCCGGGAAAACCTAAAGATTTCCTCTCGGAATTCCTCTCCTCCTCTCCTTCGCGTGCGGCGGCTGTGCGGGCGGAAAGCACACCGAGGCGACGGCGCTAGGGTTCCTCTCCGGTGCCGGCGAAAGGACTCTTCCGGCCGATCTTCAAGCTTCACCGTGCGTGATCATCCCGACGGAAGGAGCTCGGAAGCACAAAGGAGTTGCTGAGAAGCTTCGCCCGAACCCTAAAAGCCTCCTTCCTCTTCTCGGTTGTAAGTTCAAGAAGCTAAGTAAGTACTACTCACCTGTGGTAGGAGTTGCTCCGAATTTATTTGGATGTTTTCTTGTATCTCCTGAATTAGAAGCATGCTGTACAGAATTTCTCTGCTTGTGCTTGCTGCCGTGAATCAGAGAAGAAGTAAGGGATTGGTCGAATTAGGTTATGGTTTTGTGGGCAGGCCATGAGTAGGAGATGAGTTAGATTTCCAGTTGGTAGTTTGGATTCTTCAATTCTTCCTTGCTGAACCGAATAAGAACGGCCTTAAGGTTTGCTGTTTTGTGATAGTTTAGGTTCATTTGCAGAAATCCTTACAAGGTCTTAGATGGAAATTTCTTCTGTTATTTCCTGCTGTAACCGATCATGTGGTTAGGGAATTAGTTGCTCTTTCCTTGCTTTTAAACCTGCTGTACCAGATTTAGCCTTATTGGTAGGTTCCCTTGTAGTTTAACAAGCCTGTACAGTTGGTGACTTGGAAGTGTAGTTTCAAAATTCGGTTGTTTCTTTTTTTTGATAGCTGTGAGTTATGCCTCCCCCATTATTTAGCCATGACCATTGGTGGTTAAAGCTTGAAACATTGATGTTTTGTGCTTCTGTGCTTGCTGTCGTGGGCTTTGAAGGAAGGAGGAGAAGGGACAGGTTGTGGTCACTGGAATGGATAGTCATGGGTAGCATTTTTGGTCTCTTTGCTTGTTACCAGGGTGCTGAATAGTGGCGGGAGTGGCCTATATAAGTAGAAGAGGTATTGCAGATTTGGTTTAGCTTATGTGGCTTGCATTATCTCGGATTAATGGGGCTAGTAGTTAGCTTTCTTTTGCTCTATTTTACAACATGTTTAGTAAGTCCAAGTTAGCTTTCTTTTGCTCTATTTTACAGCATGTTTAGTAAGTCCAAGTTAGCTTTCTTTTGCTCTATTTTACAGCATGTTTAGTAAGTCCAAGTTAGCTTTCTTTTGCTCCATTTTACAGCATGTGTAGAAAGTCCAAATTAGCTCTCTTTTGCTCTATTTTATAGCATGATTAACAAGTTTGAATTAGCTTACTTTTGCTCTATTTTATAGGATGATTAGTAAGATTAGATTAGCTTTCTTTGCTCTTATCACAGCATGTTTTAAAAGTTCAAACTAGCTCTCTTTTGCTCCATTCTATAGCATGATTAGTAAGTTCAGATGTGCTTTCTTTTCCTTTGTTTTACAGCATGTTTGAAAGTTCAGATTTGCTTTTCTGTTGCTTTGTTTTATAACATGCTTAGAGAGAGTTTAGATTTGTTGTCCTTGTATTGTTTTTATATAGCATGCTTAGTTAATTGTAATCCTACACTTGTTAGGTATATCTAAAGGATTCCAATAAACTCTAATAAAGGATTATAAGAAAACTGAGTAAAAAGAAAAAGACCAAGGTCTAATTAAAAAGAGATAACAAGTAAACTAAAGTAAGAGGCTAGTACCCGACTTCCAAGGTTGTCGTTAAACAAATCCAGGTGACAAATTCCAAGGTCTTGGCCCTGGTAAGACCAAGGTCTTTACCTCATAGGACTAGAGGCTCGCTACCTCAGTCACTATTAGAGAGCACGCAAAATAAAGATGGTACTAAGCCTGGGCCCAAAGAAAAGAAAACCAAAGAAGAAAGAAAAGAGAAAAGAAAAACAAGAAGAAGAAAGTGAAAGAGAAATTATAAGATTAATTTCTAGTATAAGGATATAAGAAAATGAAACAAGTTTATGCTTAGAATCAATAAAAGTTTAGTTCTTTAATTCTAAGCTTACAGTAGTTGTTTCATTACTTTCCTGTCAGTTAGTGAGCATGTTTAGTATTCAGTTTTATTCCTGTATACCATGAGTACATGCAGCTTTGCTTTAGCATTACAGTTTCAGTATTATTGCATTACTTTTATGCACTTCGAAGTTTTTGTGAGATAGATTAGTACTTACTAAGCGTTTTCGCCTATAGTTTTGTTTTCTTTCCTCCTACTACAGATAAAGGAAAAGCTAAGATATGAGGGGAGACGACAGGGTGGTGGTGGTGATGAAGGTGTGTGGTGACTGGACTATGGAGAGATCCAGAGAGTGCTACCAAACCTGCAGGACCTATTTGATTAGAGTTTATGCTTTAGTTCTTTTCTTTAACACTATTATGAAGTTTGTGAGATTGTAGTTGAGTTTATTTCCGCATATGCATTTAGTCACTTTAATTATTTGGGGAGTGATATAGTTGGTTGTTTTTACTGTTGTTTTTAAAACTGCGTGGTTGTGAAAAATGAGTTCCAGCCGCCTGTGGCTGCGTATATATCTTATGTACTATGGATTTGGTCATCGGTACAGGGGAGACTCTGCCAAAATTTTTCGGTAGGAATTCCTCTGAACCGTGATAAATCTAACTGATTCTAATAATAGCGTCAGTGAAACTAATAAGTAGAGTAGTAGTTAGGTAATAATCGCCCTTAGAGAGTAGTAGTAAGAAGGGTGGGTCGTTACAGTTGGTATCAGAGCAGTGTTCCATTCTCCAGCATCACACACACATCAGCATCATCCTCGCCGTCTCCAAGTAAGAAAGTATTTAAATCCTTTCTTTATTCTGCTTTCCTTATTATTAATTGCAGTATAGAGTACTTGTTTTTTTTTAGTACTAAAGTAAGATAGATGATTTAGTCTCCCTTTTCTTTATTCATATTTATGTATGATTAGAAGGGTTAGAGAGAGGATACCAAGTCTTTTTCTTTGCATAATTAGATGTTAAGAAAAAGGATGTCCCTGTACCGTTCGTACTGAGAACCAAGATCAGGAGAACGAAGAGCTTAGATCAACTGAGCCCAATCTCTCTGAAGTTGTTGCCTAACTCCATAGACAAGTACCAGAATAGCAGCAAGTGATTGCCAATCTGATGGCAAACCAGCCAGCAGTTCCTCCCCCTCCTCCAACTATCACTGCAGAGGCTCCAGTGGTAATTGAGACTCCACCAGCTACCCAGGGAGCCGTCACAGCACCTCAGAGACCAGAAGCTTGTCTTATACCGTGGCTGAAGCTGAAACCAGAGAGCTTCTCAGGCACGACTGAGCCCTGGGATGCCTATGCTTGGTTTAAAACACTAGAGAGCACTATGGAGCTTCTTGACTGGCCAGAAGTCGAGAAGGTCAAGTGCGCCTCTTTCTGCCGGTCTGGAGATGCTCGTAGGTGGTGGGAGAGGATAAAGACCAAGAGAGCAGCCGATCAGATGAGCTGAGCAGATTTTCAGTTAGAGTTCTATGAAGAGTTCTATCACCAACGAGCACTATGAGGAGTTTATAGAGTTCAAGCCAGCCAAGATAGAAGACAAGACAGTAGGGAGCCCGGAGCCCTAGTCAAGTAAGTGCAAAAGAACAGAAAGAAGGTAAGAAAGAGGGGGTTTGGGTGGTCTGTGAATATCCCGAGGTATTCCCAGCAGATCTACCTGGACCACCTCCCAATAAATGGGTAGAGTTGAGATTGAATTGGTTCCTGGAACCGGTCCAATTTCAAAGGCTCCGTATCGCATGTCTCCAGCAGAGCTGAAGGAGTTACAAGAACAACTACAGGAGTTACTTGACAAAGGCTTCATTCGCCCGAGTCACTCACCTTGGGGAGCTCCTGTGTTGTTTGTCAAGAAGAAAGATGGATCAATGCGGATGTGCATAGACTATAGAGCTTTGAATCAAGTGACAATCAAGAACAAGTACCCCCTTCCTAGGGTCGATGATTTATTTGATCAGTTAAGAGGAGCAACAGTGTTTTTAAAGATAGACCTGCGCTCTGGGTACCATCAGCTGAAGGTGAAAGAAAGAGATATACCCAGAACGACATTCAGAACCAGATATGGACACTACGAGTTTGTAGTTATGCCTTTTGGAGTGACCAATGCACCTGCGGTCTTCATGGACTTAATGAACAGAGTGTTCAGAGAATATCTTGACAAATTTGTCATTGTATTCATCGACGACATTCTGGTCTATTCAAGGACCCCAGAGGAGCATGACACGCACTTGAGGATAGTACTGCAGACTCTTCAGCAAAAGTAGCTTTATGCTAAATTCTCCAAGTGCGAGTTCTGGTTAAATCAGGTGGCATTTTTAGGTCACATTATTTCTAAAGAAGGTATTCAAGTGGATCCAGCCAAAGTGGAAGCGGTCAACAACTGGAGTAGACCTAAGAACGTCAGAGAGATCAGAAGCTTCCTTGGTTTAGCTGGGTACTACAGGAAGTTCGTGGAGGACTTTTCCAGGATAACCTCTCCACTAACAGCCCTCACCAGAAAGAACAAGAGATTCGAATGGTCAGATAAATGTGAGCAGAGTTTCCAAGAGTTAACAAGTAAACTAAAGTAAGAGGCTAGTACCCGACTTCCAAGGTTGTCGTTAAACAAATCCAGGTGATCAATTCCAAGGTCTTGGCCCTGGTAAGACCAAGGTCTTTATCTCATAGGACTAGAGGCTTGCTACCTCAGTCACTATTAGAGAGCGCGCAAAATAAAGATGGTACTAAGCCTGGGCCGAAAGAAAAGAAAACCAAAGAAGAAAGAAAAGAAGAAAGAAAAGAAAAACAAGAAGAAGAAAGTGAAAGAGAAATTATAAGATTAATTTCTAGTATAAGGATATAAGAAAATGAAACAAGTTTATGCTTAGAATCAATAAAAGTTTAGTTCTTTAATTCTAAACTTACAGTAGTTGTTTCATTACTTTCCTGTCAATTAGTGAGCATGTTTAGTATTCAGTTTTATTCCTGTATACCATGAGTACATGCAGCTTTGCTTTAGCATTACAGTTTCAGTATTATTGCATTAGTTTTATGCATTTCGAAGTTTTTGTGAGATAGATTAGTACTTACTAAGCGTTTTTGCTTATAGTTTTGTTTTCTTTCCTCCTACTGCAGATAAAGGAAAAGCTAAGATATGAGGGGAGATGACAGGGTGGTGGTGGTGTTGAAGGTGTGTAGTGACTTGACTATGGAGAGATCCAGAGAGTGCTACCAAACCTGCAGGACCTATTTGATTATAGTTTATGCTTTAGTTCTTTTCTTTAACACTATTATGAAGTTTGTGAGATTGTAGTTGAGTTTATTTCCGCATATGCATTTAGTCACTTTAATTATTTGTGGAGTGATATAGTTGGTTGTTTTTACTGTTGTTTTTAAAACTGCGTGGTTGTGAAAAATGAGTTCCAGCCGCCTGTGGCTGCGTATATATCTTATGTACTATGGATTTGGTCACCGGTACAGGGGAGGCTCTACCGAAATTTTTCGGTAGGAATTCCTCTGAACCGTGATAAATCTAACTGATTCTAATAATAGCGTCAGTGACACTAATAAGTAGAGTAGTAGTTAGGTAATAATCGCCCTTAGAGAGTAGTAGAAAGAAGGGTGGGTCGTTACACAATCTCCCTGTTTTTGATATTTGACAATCCCTCTAAGTCAGGCTAAATCCCATAGCCTTAACTCTCAACTTCATACCAAGGCTAAATTCCATAGCCTTAACTCCTTCTTTATCACAAGGCTAAATCCCATAGCCTTAACCACTTCTTCATACCAAGGCTAAATCCCATAGCCTTAACTCCTTTTTTATCACAAGGCTAAATCCCATAGCCTTAACCTCTTCTTCATACCAAGGATAAATCCCATAGCCTTAACTCCATGACAAAGCATGAATGAAGGTTTCCTTCATTCTCTCCCTTTCCTAGAGGGCAAACTCCCCCTGCTTGGGATGAAGCCTAACTTAACTTTCCATTCTCCCCCTTTGTCACACATCAACAACTGAAAACACACTCTTGTCCACAAGAGTTACCTCTACGTTGTTTACAACCTCATATGTTGTTAACAACCCCACAATGAAGATCTCATAGCCTCCATTGTCTCCAAAGCTCCCCCTTGAGCTCTACTTCACTTCACAATGCTCATCCTAGAGCATGTATCAACTTCCTGATGAAACTCCTATTCATTGGATTCAATGCTCCCCCTTGAGCAGTAATCTTCTTCTCAATGCTCATCCAAGAGCATTTTTCATTTTACCAATGAAGGTCCGATCCCCTTCATTAACCCAATGCTCCCCCTTGAGCATTAATCTACTCCACAATGCTCATCTGAGAGCATTTATCATCCTAACAATGAAGATAACCAATCTTTCATTGCTCCCCAATACTCGACCCTGAGTATTAATTCATCATGAAGGTTTAACCCACATTCCAAGGTCTTTGAAAAGATTTTTATGTTTTTAAAGAGTAACTCCCCCTAAAAACATGGTCAAATTTATATCATTGCACACCAACAATAACTTGGGGTTCCTAAATAATTAGGAAAACCAAAACTCGAAGTTTTGAGGTTCAAAATTCAATAAAGAAGCTAAACCTCAACCTAAACTTCACCTAAGTCGACATTAACCAAACCATGCTTGTTTTCATCATGAAAACTCCCCCGTAATGTATACAAATGTATTTCAAAAGGTTAGTAATGGTTAATGACCCTTGAAAACCAAAACTTGAAGTTTTAAGGTTCCAAAATTCAGAATTGAGACTAAACCTTATCCTAAACTTCACTTTGATATTTGTTAACCAATCCATACTTGTTTTCACATGAAAACTCCTCCTAAATTTATACAAATGTATTCCAAGGGGTTTGGAATGGTTAACCGGACTCGAAGTGACTTGAAGTGCTGAAATCAGGCTTTTTCAGCCAACATCAGACTTCCCAATCGATTGAAGTTGGGACTCAATCGATTGAAATCACTTCAATCAATCCATTAATCTATTCCGCAAGCTACTACTCCTAGAAATTCCCTCTGAATCGATCGACTGATCGATCCAAATTGGGTCAATCGATCGACTGATCGATTCAATACCCTTCTGTTCACAGGAATTGGCTTTCCAATCGATCGACTGATCGATTGAATCTAATCCAATTGATCTGCTAATCGATTGGGTTTATGATTTCTCTGAAATTCAATTTCAGCAAAATTCAGAAACTCCCCAAAAATTTTATAAAATTTGAAAAATTACGAAAATTCATGTAGACACTACTTAGGGTATATACTATCAAGGAAAAATAATTTTCTATGAAAATACTACCTATTTTCAAAGTTTGACACAAACTTGAAAAGTCTTGAAAACTTCAATGTTTTCTCCTAGTTTGTGTCTAACTTTCCAATGATGATTACTATCAAAAGATAGTCTTCACCAAGGTTTTCAAAAAGCATTTTAAAATGATTTTCAAAACCAATATCCAACCATGTTCTTTGGGCTCAATGCACATGACTTGTACATTAGCTCTCCTAATGATTGGAAGACACATAACTCTGTGTTTTGATGAACCTAAAACTCAACAAGATGCACTAAATCAACATCTTGAATTTTGCTCACCATCCTAAAATCTCACTTGTATCTAATGTGTATTAAAACACATACAAGTCACCTTATGATTCTTTATGAGATGTACATTTGGTTTTGCCCTAATATAAGGGATCATGCATATCTATCTAGGCATTGTGAGAACCATGATCATCCACCAAGTATGTCACTTGGCATAAGCCCACAATTGTTGACATTTGCCCTTAATTACAAGGAAATTACCATAATGCATGATATGTTATGACATACATCAAAAAGAAATAATTTTCAAAAGAAAATTTTCTATAGCTAAATGATGTATATATGACATGACTTGATATTTTTAGTATTTTTCATAATAATCATGAATGCAAAAATAAATATGATATCATGACATATGATGGGCAAACTGTTAGTTACAGCCCTAGAGCCAATCATGTGATGATTGTTGTATGGATTTGATGTATCATATTTCTATATGTTTATAAAGTCATTTCTTTATGGTTATTATACTTACTTGTATTTGTGTCAAATAACTAAATATAATAGCATCCTTGAGTAGAAGGTTCTTATCTATATCAATCGATTGGTTGAATCGATAGTGAGATGATATAGAAAACACTACTCTTAATCATTCCTAGTCAAGTATTAACATTCAGGGACAATGTTAATGCGATGAGACTAGCATGTAGATCAACTCGATGGCTTGATCTCATAAGTCATGGATATAGAGATATCAAGTTGACACATGGGTATACATTGGAGAATGTATACTGAATGACCCGCCATGAGAAAGTATCATGGATCGTTATATAAGTGTCATATACTTTCTCATGTGACTATTAATATGACTATCAGTCCTTGGACCTGAAGTCACCATGGTTCCTTATATAAGGAGTTACATACTTTGGCTTCGTCAAACGTCACCCGTATCTGGGTGGACTATAAAGGTGATTACTGGGTATGTAACAAATTATGCGGAGGGATGTGAGTGATGTAGATGGGATCTATCCTTCCTATATGACGGGAGTGACATCATGATTCTTGATAGAGTGAGACCACTAAGTGCATGGCCATGCCCAAATGAGTCAATATGAGATATTGAGCTCATTTGTTTAGAGTGAGTCTACTTGGAGTTCAAGATATAGATTGATTAGAGGATGACACGGTCTATGCCTCAATTTAATCAATCTAGATGTCAAGGATAGAAGGATATTATCATATATTGTGAAGGGTCACAATTAGTAGTCACAAGGTGATGTTGGATCTCAACATTCTTGTAACTTGGGTAGTAATGATGTGTTGCTAGATACCGCTCATTACTTATGCTTCTAAATGGGTTTAGGAGCATTACCAATGTTACAAGAACCTATAGGGTCACACACAAAGGGTAATTTGATGGAGAATAGGTGCATATGATGAACCAAGAGGATTAGGTTCATATGATGAACCAAATTGGATTAAGAGTAATCTAAATTAGACTAATTGAGTTGGACTCAATTTGATTCATGTATTGAATGAGTCTAATTTAGATTATGACTCATTGAATCAATTTAATTTAATGGATAGAGATTCACTAAATTAAATAAATTTGAATCAAAGGTTGGATTTGATCAACCATGGGAGAATTTAAGTGAAGTTTGACTTGACTTGAGAGGGAAGATGAAGGGTCAAGTTTGACTTGACCTTGACTTGACCAAAGCCACCTCATTTGTGAGTTGGCATAAGGCCGACCAATGATGATGTGACACATCATTAAGGCCACTTCATGGTGTGCCACCTCATGAGGAAAACCAAGAGCCATGACTCTTGGTATTCCATGGAGGTATAAAGCCTCTTTATTGTGGCCGGCCACATTATGGTGTGAGTTACAAGAGTAAAACTCATTCAAGTCATCTTCTTCCTCTTCTCTTCTTCTCTCCCTCTCTTCCTCCATTGCCAAGAGTCCTTGGGGTGCTAGCACACTCTAAGGTTTCTTCTCCATCTCTTGTTCGTGTGGATACTTCTAGAGATGTGTACACTTGAACACACTTGAGATCCGACGGACCTTGGACGAGCGGGATTTGCGAATGACTTAGCTTCAAAGGTATATCCCTTTTCATGTAGATCTAAGGTATATCTAGGATAACAAACATGTACATGTAAAATTTTATATATCTTCGCATGGATCCGTGGCAAGACTTTGGGCTTTCCGCAACGCAAAAAGCAGTTTTTACGGCCTGAAAGTCCCAACAGTGGTATCAGAGCCACGTGCGAAGCGTGTACATGTTTCATTTGTATTTTTATGAAAAATATCAGATCTGTAAGTGCTAGGACACTTGTAGGCTTCGACTACCGAGAAAAACTTTCCGAAACGGCAAGATCCCACCCTAATTGTTTTGGGACAGCGGCTTAAGCCACTGTAAGATCGTAGTAGGACACTCGTGAGACTTATTTCATGAGAAGGAGCGATGCCCCTAATCTCGCAAGGGGCATTTTCCCGCGACCGCGTCCAAAAATCGCTAAACGGAACCGTCGGGAAATTTTAACTCATAAAATTGTAAAAATGGTAGTAAAATTATAGAAATATATGTAAAATACATAATTTAGAATTATGTATGATTTTGTGATGGTCATGGCCCAAAACCCAATTTGATTGGACAAATTTGTGTTGTAATTCATAATATGGCCTGCGTGCCATTTTGTGTGATGTGCGTGTTGTATATATTATGCGACTTGCGTGTCGTACCTCCCTCATTTTTATTTCCTGTTGTAAATAGTTTTTTAGACTCGAATGTAACTCGAGTTTCATATTTGTAATGTAAAAAAAAAAAATGGAGCGGTGGAAGGTCCACTCGAGAAGGAACGACGAGGAGGGTGAGAGCAACACATGGTGGTCAAAGGGAGGAGCTTGAAGAAGCTATTGACCCTAGGTTGACCGTCCGATCTTCTCATTAGCTTGAGAAGATCGTAGTAGGACCATGACCTAATCAAAATTTAATTATTCATTGCTTGTGTGTATGTGATGTAAAATACCGAAAATAGGCGAATATTAATAAGGGAATTTTTCGGAATTTTTGGAAATTTTCCGAGAATTTTTCAGAGCTCGTATGGACGAGTTAACGGGGATCGGAACAGGGCCCGGAAAAGCCTGTTTAGGTTACCCGTTTAAGAGAGGAATTTCTTCTTTTATAATTCCTTTTCTTTTTCTTTTTAATTAATTCTTTTTCTGCCGAAACCCTATTCTTTCCCTTCGCTCGCGATTTTTGCCTTCACAGCCGCAAACCTCTTCTCTTCCCCGTCGCCACCACTGCCCTAACCGCCGATTCTTCTCCGCTGTCGGCGCCATTTTTCTCTTCTTCTCTCACCCGGCGCCGCCTGACCGCCTGCTCTCTGCCCACCGGCGCTGACGCCGAGCACCGTTCGTTTCCCCCTCTTCCACAGCCCTAGCACCGGCCACCAGTGCCCTAGCCGTGCGTACCCGACGCTGCCGCCGGCCGAGTTCTTCCTTCCCGCACGAAACAGTGCAGCGACAACCGCTCCTCCCCGCTGCGTACGTTGATCCCGACTCCTCTGTGCCGGCACCCGAGCCCTAGAGCCGACGGCCACCTTGTGCCCTAGTGCTCTTTGCCATTGATCAAGTCCACGGTGAGGTTTTGTTTGGTTGGAAATTTAGTAGGTGCAAGGATTTTTAATTTTGATCCGGTTTGCTTGTGGTGTGCTTTGGTCCAGCGATTCACCTGGTTGCCAGTAGCAACGATCTTGGCAGAGGATCATCAAAAGAGGGGTTGTGAGGAAGAGGTAAGGTTAGATTGTTGTTTGGATTTGTAATCTTTAATTTTTATCCAACCTTGAATCAATTGAGTTGTTGGGCAGTGGCTGAAAGGTTGTTGTTTGTGGTGTTCTTGATCAAGCAACTCATCCTTGTTTCCAGTAGCTGGTTTTATTTCGACATCTACAATAGTTGATTGAGGTAAGGTGTAGTAATTTTGATTCATGATGTATGAATGAATTGTGTTTATGTGTTGATCAGAGATTTTCCCTAATTTAGGGTTAGAGAGTTATTTAGCTATTTATGAGAATGTAGCTAAATAAAAATATATGCAATTGGTAATACAGGATCTTGACGCGAGACAAGTATCTCGGAGTCAGAATTGGACATTTCTATCGGAGGCGGGTACTTTTGACTTATGTCATTTGATATGCTTAGTAATTAAATTAACATGTTGCATTAATTGTGTTTCTTATCTGTTTCGGATAATCACTACCCAAATCTTACATGCTTGATTGATTGATTGGTTTTGCATCTCGGGTATATTTTACCTGTTTATACATGCTTATAGGGGTAGTGATATGCCATGCTTGACCATGTTCAGGACCTAGGTTTTATACCTTCTGTATACCTTTGGATTGTTTTGGATTCGTTGACCTATGATGCATTTTTATATATATATGTGGATTAGGTCAGGATATTCTTGTAGTTAGTGCCATGCACCATTTGCATGATTGCATGCTGAGCGATAGTCCGCTCCATTATTGTTGAGCACATCGCCAGTTACATGGATCTGCACACACCACCACTCATGGGTTAGTGGTCGATCTGTGATGAGTGTGTTGCGTAGGACTCGTTAGGCACCGTTGGTCCGCTCATGGGTAGTGTGACACAACGTGTTATCCGGAGGGATTCCTCCCCATCTTTGAGTACCGGGAGTTGAGAGTATGCTCCCCCATCTATGATTTGGGGTAGGAGGATAGGTGTACTCCGACAGCATCCCGTCCACTCGGTCACTCATCAGGAGTAGTGACGACAGAGTGCACGGTTGTCACAGCCCTACCCACTCGACCTCACTTTTGTATGAGATGATCGACTGGCGTCAGGGGTGACCAGGACGCATCATTGGCATCATATGCATGATGCATTTATTGCTTGTGTTTGTGTTTGCTGCATTTATATGCTGCATATTGTTTGGATACCTATGTTTGACATGCATACAAGATTTCTATATCACTCGGACTGTTTGACCTTATACTCAGGACCTGGTTAGTACAGTATTCTCCTGTTTATTTCAGATGCATTCTTATCTTTCTTATCAGGAGACTGTACGCATGATTAGTGCTAGGTGTTGTTTCTTTACTTTGCATATCAACTGTACCTGCTGAGTGTTGGACTCACCCCGCCTCCATTGTTGATATTTTGATGCTGTCAGGAGGGAGTTCCAGTCGCTAGTCCTCACTGCACGTAGTGCTGGTCCTGCAGACCTCCAGGATATGTTTGGTTTTTCTTTGGTTTCTTTCTGTTCTAGACTGTTTGAACTCGTTATGTTCTGGATTTATTTGCTTATGGACATGATATAGATTTTATTATATCGATGGATTTGGATTTGATTTTTATTCTACTACATGCCTGCCTGGTTGGCAGAAGAGGTGAGTTCGTCGGTTTTGAGCTTTACGAGTGTAGTTGAGTAGGGTGGTTTTTGAGTCAGAGTATTATTACTGCGTGGTTGTGTCAGCCAGAGGCTGAATATATATATAAACAGCGTGGTGATTGATTTTTATTATTGTTATGATTCCAGCCGCATGTGGCTGAGTATTTAGTGCTTGTAGAAAATTTTTGATTGTCCGCCGTACAGGGGAGATGCTGCCGAAATTTTCTCGGACAGGGACTCTTCTGGGGGCGTGACAATTTAGTGGTATCAGAGCCAAGTTTTACGATCTTTTTTTTCGTATTTTGGATTTTCGGGATTTATTTGATACCAATTTATTTGGTATCAGAGCGGGTTATGATACCTGCTTTTGGGTGTTCTGGAAATTTATCGGATACCTGTTGTTGGTATTCGGGATATTTGGGTTAGCCAGGTTTGCGAGACAAACTGGGCATTATCGGATTTTCGATATGGTTATGTTTCGGATTTCCGTTTCGGATTTATTTGGATTTCCGGCGATATGTACGTTCGGAATTTTGAGGTCAAAATTGGGGACTGGACAGTGACGGAACATCTTTAGACAGCAAATAGGTATGTTGTTATTTTATGTTGGTTATATTGGTATTGATATCTGTAATTTAATTTAACAGATATGAGACGATCTACTCGTATTGCTGTGAGACGTGGTGCTGGACGACCACGTGCGAGGACCACGGGATCTCTGGATATGCCAGAGATGCCCACTGTTAGTGAGCCCGCCAGGGACAGACTCAGGATGCAACGGGAGCATCGGGCTCTCAAATCCCGATAGCTCCTGTAGAGATACCTACTTTGGCCACACCGACGGTATCCACGCCTACCCTGCTTACAGTACCATCAGGAGTACCATTGGTGTACCCGACATCCGCTCCAGCAAGACCTTACGGTATTCAAGGCCACCACCACTTGGATCTACAAGTATCCTATACCGGGCACCTGCACTGGCTCATGAGGAGCACTGCCCACATACTGTACCTTTTCCCACCGCACTCCAGCTGCCACCACTTTTGTTCCCCAGCAAGACCACCGACGCTTATGCTCCCAGATATACAAAGAAGACCGGGAGTTCTTCCTCCGGTTTATTCAGTGGTACCATCTGTAGTATCAGCTCCAGTGTTTCCGCCAGTTCCTGCAGCCATTCCGACACACCTCACTGACATTATCGCCGCACGAGCTAGGATTCCAGCATTGGCCGAGTCGATGAAGACTCGCTTTACACTCTTCCGCGGAGATCTCGATCCGAGTATGGCTCTGTCATGGATAGAGACTATGGAGCGGACTTTCTTCTATATGGCTTGCTCCGAGTGGGAGAAAGCAGTGGCGCTTACCATTTACGGGATGAAGCTAATGCCCGGTGGGTTACTCAGCTTTCTATTATTGGTGAGCGCAACGTCACATGGACCAGGTTTCAGAGAGGCTTTTGAGAGCCGCTTTTCCACCGTCTATCGATGTCTCACGATGATTTTATGAGTCCGAGATGTAATAACCGCCGGACCGAGTATAATACGAATTCCTCCGTTGGCTCCGCTTTGTCCGAGTTAGTAGCGGAGGACGAACTCGCATGATGCGCTTTATACAGGATTGACGGTTATCTCCGCATGTTTTCCGGTTTAGGGATTACATCTTACTCGATGCATTGAATCGAACTTTGATGATAGAGTTAGCTCGACAAAGATATCCGGACAGGAAAAGAAAGCATCGGTCGACATCGTGGTAGGTCCAGCAGACTCAAGCGATGTGATGCCTCGAGTAGTCACGCATTTGTCGTCAGGTACTGGGCGCCTCGTAGGCCTCGTAAATCGTGGCGGTTCTTCGTGACGCCCCGGTTTCTCAAGAGAACTGCAACCACCTTCCGTGATACTCATTGTTTCGATGTGGATCCAGATCACCTCACCCCACCTGTTTTCTAGGACGCTTGCTTTTATTGCAACCGCCAGGCACCTGAGCCGAGATTGTTAGTTGAAGGCTCAGCACACGGCTTCCAGGGTCAGAGGGGACAGTCTAGTCAGTCGGGGCATATCGAGGAGGGCGAAGCCCAATCTTCACAACGCCAAGAAGAGCAGCCCTCCGCAGCAAAGATTTGGCATGCTTGACAGAGTACTCCAGGCTTCATAGCACCCGAGTTTTGCTCCAGACCATATTACCCGACTGTGATCGACGCCCACCACCGATAGTATCACCACCATCCTCTCGCCTTATTCCGGCACATAGTCCAAAGAAGTGGCGTGCTTCGCCACCAGTAGTACCGGCAAGATTACCACCTCCTCCACCGCCAGAGACTGGACCTATTCATGCTATTACCAGAGAGGATGCGCAGCGAGCCGACGGATTTGTTTTTCGCGGTATGATTTCCATTTATGCATTTTCCGCTGATATATTGATTGATACTGGTAGCTCGCATTCTTTTATATCTCGTACCTTTATGCGGGAGATTGGTAGATTACCTACTTTTAGACTGCAGCGATTGACCGTCTCCCTACCGTCCGGTGATACTTTAGACGTCACCCAGGAGATCAGAGGTTGCCCGTTAGACTTTGGCAACATGATACTTACGGTAGATCTTCTAGTATTGGAGATGGTCGAGTTTGATATCATTCTTGGCATGGATTGGCTGTCAGTATATCATGCTACCGTTGATTGCCAGACGAGGGTGGTCACCTTCCGGCCTCCGAACCAACCCTCGTGGAGTTTCACTAGCATCAGAGACGACGGCATCTCGATTATTTCGGCGATTCAGGCGCAGAAGCTGCTGTCTCACGGCTGTCATGGTTTTCTGTTGTCGTTGATCAGTACTGAGGACAGTAGTAGTTCGCAGCTCTCCGACGTTCCTGTTGTCCGGGAGTACCCAGATGTATTTCCAGGTTTGCCTCCCAGAAGGCCAGTGGAGTTCGCTATTGAGCTGATTCCGGGAACCGCGCCGACATCGAAAGCTCCGTATCGTATGGCACCAAAAGAGTTGAACGAGCTGAAGGTTCAACTCCAGGAGCTTTTAGACAGAGGATTCATTCGCCCTAGTGTTTCACCATGGGGTTCTCCAGTTCTATTTGTCAAGAAGAAAGATGGCACCATGAGGTTATGTATTGACTACAGGCAGCTGAATTCAGTGACCGTCAGAAATAAATATCCATTACCACGGATTGAGGATTTGTTTGATCAGCTCAGAGGTACTTCAGTGTATTCTAAGATTGATCTGCGATCCGGATATCATCAGTTGAGAGTCAGAGATTCCGATATCCAGAAGATGTTCCAGATACGGTCATTATGAGTTTTTGGTAATGCCATTTGGGCTTACCAATGCTCCAGCGGTGTTTATGGATTTGATGAACCACATCTTTCTGGAGTATCTGGATCAGTTTGTTATCGTTTTCATTGATGACATATTAGTCTACTCGTTCGAGGAGGAGCATGCACAGCATCTACGCACGCTTGGAGATTCTTCGACGACATCACCGACGCCAAGTTCAACAAGTGTCTGGCTATCCTCAATCGGTTTTCGGGACATGTGGTTTCTAGCGAGGTATTTCGTTGATCCGTAAGATCGAGGTCACACTGCGGGAACAGCAAGTCGGCCTGTGAGATCCGCAGCTCGATTGGCTGATATTACCGACGCTTTGTCGAGGGTTTCTCGCGTATTGCTATACCGCTTACCCGGAAAGGCGTGAAGTTCATATGGTCCGAGGATTGCGAGACCCCTGTGAGCGGGAGATTAGTGTCGGCCCAGCTTTGGTTTTACCTTCCGAGAGGATGGATTGTACTTTACACCAACGCCCTCTTCTGGGTTTGGGCGCTGTTATGCATCACGGCAGAGTAGTCTCTTATGCTTCTCGTCGGTGAAGGAGAATGAGAAGAACTATCCACTCATGACTTGGAGTTAGCCGCCATCATCTTTGCTCTGAAGCTTTGGCGTCATCATTTATACGGTATCACATTTGAGATTCTCATTGATCATAAGAGTCTCAAATACATTTTCACTCAGAAGGAGCTTAATCTCCGACAGAGGAGATGGATGGAGTTCCTGAAGGACTACGATTGTACCATTAGCTACCACCCGGGAAAAGCTAATGTGGTTGCAGATGCACTCAGCAGGAAGTCCAGAGGGACTTTGGCTTGCCACCGGGCTTCAGTCACGGACTTGATTCAGAGTTTCTCGGAGTTAGATCTTGAGGAGCAGGGACCGACAGAGCAGGGTATTCTGGTTACCATGGTTGCTCAGTCGTCGATCAGGATGAGGATCCGAGAGGCACAGGCCAGTGATCAGCATTTGCAGTTTATTAGCAGTCAGATAGCTTCCGGGCAGCAGACCGAGTTTACACGAGACGAGGAGGGATATTCTTCCGAGGCAGATTATGCGTACCTCAGTCTCATTCGGTCTTACAGGAGCTACTTCAGGAGGCACACCGTTCTCGATTTGCGATCCATCCAGGCGGGACCCGTATGTATCGAGACTTGAGACGTTCCTATTGGTGGAACGGTATGAAGAAAGACATCGCGGATTTCGTAGCTAGATGTCTTGTTTGTCAGCAGGTGAAGGCTGAACACCAGAGACCTGCAGGATTACTTCAGCGGATTCCTATTCCTGAGTGGAAGTGGGATCACATTACCATGGACTTTGTGGTAGGGTTGTCGAGGACACGACGAGGCCATGACGCGATTTGGGTAATCGTTGATCGATTAACCAAATCAGCGCACTTCTTAGCGATTCGGAGGACTGATTCCCTGGATCGATTGGCAGATCTGTATTGCCGAGAGATTATCAGACTACATGGTGTTCCATTGAGTATCATTTCGGATAGAGATCCACGGTTCACGTCTCGTTTCTGGCAGAGTCTGCAGCAGGCCTTGGGCACACAGCTCCGTTTCAGTACAGCTTTCCATCCACAGACAGATGGACAGTCAGAGCGGACCATTCAAACTTTAGAGGACCTGCTGAGGTCATGTGTTATGGATTTCGGAGGCAGTTGGGAGGACCATCTGCCATTGGTAGAGTTTGCCTACAACAATAGCTTCCATTCGGCTATCCAGATGGCACCGTTTGAGGCGTTGTATGGTAGACCTTGTCGGACACCCATCCTTTGGGATGAGGTTGGAGAGGCTCAGTTGTTGGGACCTCATAGAGTTCAGCAGGATGCAGAGTTGGTCCGTACTATCAGACGGAGGATGTTAGAGGCGCAGGATCGCCAGAAGAGTTATGCTGATCGGAGACGCAGACCACTAGAGTTCTTTGTTGGCGACCATGTATTTCTACGAGTTTCACCCACGAAAGGGGTGAAGAGATTTGGCCTCAGAGGTAAGCTAGCTCCGCGGTACATTGGTCCTTTCGAGATCTTGGAGAGGATCGGAGCTGTAGCTTACCGATTGGCACTACCACCGTCCTTGTCGGCGTTCACGATGTATTCCGATGCTGAGGAGATACGTGCCCGACCCGACGCATGTGCTGGCAGATATCCCAGTTCCAGTTCAGCCTGACATTACCTATGAGGAGGTTTCGGTACGGATTCTCGACCGGAAGGAGCGTCAGTTGCGGAACAAGACCATCCGGTTGGTTAAAGTCGGATGACAGCATCATTCAGACGAGGAGGCTACTTGGGAGCTCGAGGATACTATCCGAGCTCGATATCCCCATATTTTCACTTGAGGTATGTGATTTATTTACCGTTCAGCATTTATACTCTATATCTGTTGTTAGTACTTGCTGATGGTAGATAACGAAATTTGGGGACCAAATTTTTATTAGTGGGGGAGAATGTAAAATACCGAAAATAGGCGAATATTAATAAGGGAATTTTTCGGAATTTTTGGAAATTTTTCGAGAATTTTTCAGAGCTCGTATGGACGAGTTAACGGGGATCGGAACAGGGCCCGGAAAAGCCTGTTTAGGTTACCCGTTTAAGAGAGGAATTTCTTCTTTTATAATTCCTTTTCTTATTCTTTTTAATTAATTCTTTTTCTGCCGAAACCCTATTCTTTCCCTTTGCTCGCGATTTTTGCCTTCACAGCCGCAAACCTCTTCTCTTCCCCCGTCGCCACCACTGCCCTAACCGCCGATTCTTCTCCGCCGTCGGCGCCATTTTTTCTCTTCTTCTCTCACCCGACGCCGCCTGACCGCCTGCTCTCTGCTCACCGGCGCTGACGCCGAGCACTGTTCGTTTCCCCCTCTTCCACAGCCCTAGCACCGGCCACCAGTGCCCTAGCCGCTCCTCCCCCCTGCGTACGTTGATCCCGACTCCTCTGTGCCGGCACCCGAGCCCTAGAGCCGACGGCCACCTTGTGCCCTAGTGCTCTTTGCCATTGATCAAGTCCACGGTGAGGTTTTGTTTGGTTGGAAATTTAGTAGGTGCAAGGATTTTTATTTTTGATCCGGTTTGCTTGTGGTGTGCTTTGGTCCAGCGATTCACCTGGTTGCCAGTAGCAACGATCTTGGCAGAGGATCATCAAAAGAGGGGCTGTGAGGAAGAGGTAAGGTTAGATTGTTGTTTGGATTTGTAATCTTTAATTTTTATCCAACCTTGGATCAATTGAGTTGTTGGGCAGTGGCTGAAAGGTTGTTGTTTGTGGTGTTCTTGATCAAGCAACTCATCCTTGTTTCCAGTAGCTGGTTTTATTTCGACATCTACAATAGTTGATTGAGGTAAGGTGTAGTAATTTTGATTCATGATGTATGAATGAATTGGGTTTATGTGTTGATCAGAGATTTTCCCTAATTTAGGGTTAGAGAGTTATTTAGCTATTTATGAGAATGTAGCTAAATAAAAATATATGCAATTGGTAATACAGGATCTTGACGCGAGACGAGTATCTCGGAGTCAGAATTGGACATTTCTATCGGAGGCGGGTACTTTTGACTTATGTCATTTGATATGCTTAGTAATTAAATTAACATGTTGCATTAAT
The DNA here is from genome assembly GCF_018446385.1 of Zingiber officinale. Classification (NCBI taxonomy): domain Eukaryota; kingdom Viridiplantae; phylum Streptophyta; class Magnoliopsida; order Zingiberales; family Zingiberaceae; genus Zingiber; species Zingiber officinale. The sequence continues at coordinate 66,979,678 of NC_055988.1, read as the reverse complement.
TGTGTTTCTTATCTGTTTCGGATAATCACTACCCAAATCTTACATGCTTGATTGATTGATTGGTTTTGCATCTCGGGTATATTTTACCTGTTTATACATGCTTATAGGGGTAGTGATATGCCATGCTTGACCATGTTCAGAACCTAGGTTTTATACCTTCTGTATACCTTTGGATTGTTTTGGATTCGTTGACCTATGATGCATTTTTATATATATATGTGGATTAGGTCAGGATATTCTTGTGGTTAGTGCCATGCACCATTTGCATGATTGCATGCTGAGCGATAGTCCGCTCCATTATTGTCGAGCATATCGCCAGTTACATGGATCTGCACACACCACCACTCATGGGTTAGTGGTATATCAGAAAGGTGTGTGGCAGTTGACCGTTGGTCCGCTCATGGGTAGTGTGACACAACGTGTTATCCGGCAGGGATTCCTCCCCGTCTTTGAGTACCGGGAGTTGAGAGCATTGCGCTCCCCCATCTATGATTTGGGGTAGGAGGATAGGTGTACTCCGACAGCATCCCGTCCACTCGGTCACTCATCAGGAGTAGTGACGACAGAGTGCACGGTTGTCACAGCCCTACCCACTCGACCTCACTTTTGTATGAGATGATCGACTGGCGTGACCAGGACGCATCATTGGCATCATATGCATGATGCATTTATTGCTTGTGTTTGTGTTTGCTGCATTTATATGCTGCATATTGTTTGGATACCTATGTTTGACATGCATACAGGATTCCCTTATCCCTCGGACTGTTTGACCTTATACTCGGGACCTGGTTAGTACCTGTTTATTTCAGATGCATTCTTATCTTTCTTATCAGGATACGCATGATTAGTGCTAGGTGTTGTTTCTTTACTTTGCATATCAACTGCACTGCTGAGTGTTGGACTCACCCGCCTCCATTGTTGATATTTTCAGGTTGATCTGTCGGAGGAGTTCCAGTCGCTAGTCCTCACTACACGTAGTCTGGTCCCGACCTCCAGGATATGTTTGGTTTTTCTTTGGTTTCTTTCTGTTCTAGACTGTTTGAACTCGTTATGTTCTGGATTTATTTGCTTATGGACATGATATAGATTTTATTATATCGATGGATTTGGATTTGATTTTTATTCTACTACATGTCTGCCTGGTTGGCAGAAGAGGTGAGTTCGTCGGTTTTGAGCTTTATGAGTGTAGTTGAGTAGGGTGATTTTTGAGTCAGAGTATTATTACTGCGTGGTTGTGTCAGCAGAGGCTGAATATATTTATAAACTGCGTGGTGATTGATTTTTATTATTGTTATGATTCCAGCCGCATGTGACTGAGTATTTAGTGCTTGTAGAAAATTTTTGATTGTCCGCCGTACAGGGGAGATGCTGCCGAAATTTTCTCGAACAGGGACTCTTCTGGGGGCGTGACATGTGATGCATGCTAGTGTAGTATAATCAGTGCCTTGATGCGTATAAGATGCGAATCCACGATTAGATTAGATCTTAATCGAGTCAACTTGAAATGCCTACCAAGTCTTGATACCCATCACTATCTCGATCATTTGTTGTTATTGAATCTGCCAAAGCAGAGCAACGCATATTATCTTGGTAGGGTGTGATGGGACAATCTTGGTCCTGCCTATCAAGGCTTAGGTGAGTACAAACTCAATTAGATTGAGTATAACTAGTTAACTCAATTGGATCGGGTATAACTATAGCCATTTTTCAACGGTTGGACAATAGGATAAAAATCACATTTATACTAAATCTTGGGCGATTTAGCCAAAGCTAACTCAAGTTTTAATGTAAATGAGATTTTTGATCCTATAAACAAGAGTTGCATAGAGATGTAATTGATAATTAGTTATCTACTGATCATACTAAGTCTTGGGCGATTTAGCCAAAGCTAACTCAAGGCGTAGTATGATGTGAATCTTGTCCCGCAAGAATTATAGTTAATCGGTTAGAATCTAGTAAGTGTGGTTTGACCACATCCATGACTTGATTCTACAAAAAAATCTATAATTCAGTGGGAGCATCATTTAATTAAAGGCCTAATTAAATGATTAGTGGAATATGATATTTATTTTCTGTATTTTTTTCTGTTGTAGATTGCCATGTCGACAAACATGAACACCTTCTCTTTGCGTTCTGTCCTTGATAAGGACAAGCTCAATGGAGCTAATTTCCTGAACTGGTACAGGAATCTGAGAATCGTTCTCACACAAGAACGAAAACTGTACTTCCTGGAGTAACCCATTCCCGAGGCACCTCCTGCCACTGCCACGTGAGCTGACCGAGATGCATATAAGAAGCATCAAGACAACGCATTAGATGTGTCATGCCTCATGCTCACAACCATGAACTCTGAGCTTCAGAAGCAACACGAGTTGATGGGTGCTTATGATATGGTTGAACATCTTCGTCAACTATATCAAGGATAAGCGAGGCACGAGAGATTCGAGATCTCCAAGGCACTGTTTCAGTGCAAGATGCAAGATAGGACTCCCGTAGGACCATATGTGCTCAAGATGATTGGGTACATAGAAAACCTACAGAAGTTGGGATTCTCACTTGGCCAAGAGCTGACCACTGACTTGATCTTGCAATCCTTGCCAGAGAGCTACAGTCAATTTGTCATAAACTACAATATAAACGAAATTGATAAGCCACTACCCGAGTTGCTTAGCATGTTGAGAAATGCTGAGCTCAACCTTAAGAAGGTTAAGCCCAATTCCATTTTGATGGTACAAAAGCATAAGGGCAAGGGTAAGCCTAAAGGCAAAGGAAAGTCCCAAGCCAAGGGCAAAGGCAAGGCACTGAAACCCAAAGGAGGGGTTGCCAAGGATGCTACTTGCTTCCACTGCGGTCAGACCGGGCACTGGAAGAGGAACTGCAAAGTTTACCTGGAAGATCTTAAGAAGAAGAGAAGTGAGACTTCTACTTCAGGTATATATGTTATAGAAGTTAATCTCTCTATTTCTTCATCATGGGTATTAGATACCGGATGTGCTTCTTGTTGGTACAAGCTGCACCAGAATCAAACCTGAGTTTCGATGTTGTCAAAGGTTCAAGTTAAGTCTTGTTATGATCTAACAAGTTGACTGAGTGTTCAAGATGTTTACTGAACTGGGAAAGTCCTAGCTGGAGGCTAGGCAGAGAAATCTTAGCAGATCGTGGAACCCAGGTGCAAGTCCAAGTGGGTCGAGGGGATCCGAAGCTTGGCAGAGTGATCGAGAGGTCTGGATGACCGAAGATTGAAGGAAAAGTCCTGGGGAGCCGATCAAGGCTGAGTGAAAAGTCCAAACTAGATCTGGAGGATCAAAGTTTGGCAGGTAGGTTGAGGTAAACAAACTGGAGGAGCGACAGTGAGGTCGGGTTCCCGAAGGGAACAACCTTAGGTCGCTGATCCAACTGAAGAAACCGGGAAGATTTCCAAGTTGAGATCAAGAAGAGTTCTACTGTTCTTTTATTTCTCATTATTATACTATTGTGCTAATATCTGTGTTGCAGGTTGTTTTGGTCTAACATCTGTGTTGCAGGTTATGTCTAACACTGTCTTGCAGGTTAAGTTGGATCGGTCGACCGAACCAGAGGATCGGTCGACTGAACCAAGTAAGATCAGCACATAAGTCAGTCCAGATCAGAACTGAGCCAGAATCAGATTAAAGCCTGATCGGTCGACCGAACCGTAAGATTGGTCGACCAAACCATGATGACTCAGCCTAGCCAGTTCATCAACACCGATCAGCAGCAAAGGAAAGATGGGCCGATCGGTCGACCGAACCCAGGGATCGGTCGACCGATCCAATCAACATTAAAGCTGCATTAAATCAAGATCACGGCAGATTCTGACGAACAAGGAAAAAGCTTGTTCGATCGACCGAAAAAGGGGTTCGGTCGACCGAATCATTAAAGACCAGTAAATGCAAAAGATCAAGCCAGCTTCGAACTTCAGCTAGGAAGGAAGGGAGCGGGTTCGGTTGACCGAACAGTGGGATCGGTCGATCGAACCTCCAGTACATCTATAAATTCAGACTCGAAGACAGAGGCCAGTAGAACAACTTTCTGACCAATTCTTGTGCTACTCTGCAAGCTGCTCGCGCTACTCATCTTCGTCAGCTCAGCAAGCAACATCGTCCGGAGTACCGACCTAAGCTTCATCTGCAATACATTGTCGGTATAATTTAATTAAAGCTTGCTTTGTACTTTTATTTAAGAAAGATAGTAGGGTGTTACTATCTTGCTCCATTGTACGATTCACTTCTTTCCGAGGATTTCAGAAAGAAGGATTATAGTGCTTTGCCCATCGGTGTGGTCAAGGACCGCGAACCTTCGAGTAGGAGTCGAGCTAGGCTCCGAACGAAGTAACCGAATTGTGTCGCTTTCTTATTTCCGCTGCATGACTTTGATTTCAAAAGGTTAAAAGAAAAAGTTTTAAACGCGCGATATTCACCCCCCCCCTCTATCGCTCCAAACGATCTATCAATTGGTATCAGAGCGAGTTAGCTCTGAAATTTCTTAATCAATTTTCAAAGCATTTTAAAATTTTTTCTTTTCTGTTAGAAATATTTTTTATTCTATCTCAAGCATTACTAATCCCAAGACGAGAGTCTTGGAAATATTTTTCTTAATTTTTTTCTTGCAAGGATGTTGAATTCATATCAAGAAGGCTATAGTACGGTCCAACCTCCACTATTCAAAGGAGAGAATTTCAGTTACTGGAAGAATAGGATGGAGTGCTACTTAAAGTCAGACAATTGAGCTTTGGTTCACAGTTTTGAAAGGCTATACTCCCCCAATGAAGGGCGGAACAACCCTAGAACTAGAAGAATGGACTCCTCAGATGGTCAAGAAGGCACAACTGAACTACAAAGCAATCAATACCATTCAGTGCGGGCTCACGATGGAGGAGTTGAATAGAGTTGGTCCCTACGACAACGCCAAAGAATTGTGGGGCTTGATAGTAAAACTACACGAAGGAACAGACGACTCAAAGGTAAACAAACGAGATCTACTTTTAAATAATTTGTTAAATATAAAAATGTTTCCTGGAGAGACGGCCTCGCAACTACACGCTCGACTGAAGGACATCCTCAACGGTCTTCACTTGATCGGACACAATCTCGAAAATCACGACACTATAAGGTACGCTCTAAACGCCTTTCCGAGGAATGCTTTGTGGGCATCAATTGTAGATGCTTACAAAGTTTCTAAGGATCTTTCAGTTCTTAAGTTAGACGAGTTATTTTGTGAATTAGAACTACACGAACAGTCTAACACAAGCCATGTCTAGAAAGGTGTAGCTTTGTATGCAGGATCAAGCAAGGAAACAAAATCTAAAAAGAAGATCGAGTCAGAAAGAGAACCAGACTCAGACTCAACAAACGAAGAAGAATTAGTCAACATGGTCCGAAGGTTGTTGACTAAAAAGAAGTTTAGAAGAAGCACCAAAAAGACTCCACCGAACCAGATCCAAAACAAATCAGAAATGATTTGTTATGGATGCAACAAGAAGGGGCATTTCAAAAATGAATGTCCAAATCGGAAAGAAGAAGGACCCAAATCAACAAGACGAAAGAAGGCTCTTCAAGCGACATGGGACAAAACTTCTTCCGACGAATCCGATATGGAGCAAACGAAGCAATCGAACCATCTTGCATTTATGGCAAGAAACGAAGATTCCGACTCCGAGTCCGAAGAAGAATACGAGTCCGAGATCGACCTCGATTCCGAGAGAAGCCCCGGATCGGAAGATCCAAATATGGTAACGATTTATTCCAAGTCTAATTTGCTTAAAGTAGTTAAATGTTTGTTTAAAAAATTAGCAAAATCATAAAAAGAAAATGACTTGTTACTTAAGGAAATAGACCACCTTAAGCAACAAGTTAACTTGAGTGACTCGACTAACCAAGTTCAAATCAGAACTTCGACTCAAGTTGAAAAACTTGAGGAAGAAAATTCTGATTTGAAAGGTCAAGTCGAGCGACTCAAGAAAACTTTTGAAAGGTTCGAAATGGAATCCAAGTGTCTAAATTTGGTACTTGGATCGGAACGAGCCGTGTACAACAAATCGAGGCTTGGCTATAAACTGAACAAAACAAACAAATCATACATGTCTCTAGTCAGTCAAAATGTTAGAAGTCAAGTCCAAGCATGGGTTCAAACAAAACAGTTAACCAAACCAATTAAACCAAACCACTACTTGGTCCCTAAGAGTCAAATCCATTACTTAGATAGATCTTATCTAAGGTATGACTCAGGGGGAGCAATTAGAAAAACAATCCAACCAACTTGATTAAACCAAACTCAATACTTAGGCTTAGGATTATTTTTCTGCTTAGAACGGTTAGATGAAAAAGGTTTACCAAACCCTACAACATAGCACCGGAATGGATTGGGATGACAGTATGTCAAGGAAACTTTGTCGAAGGCATGTCTAGGCTGAATATGGAATTCTATCTGGTGCACTAGACTTAGTGGATCTGACCGAAGATACCTCAGTCAAACATCGGCTAGTTAGACCAAAATTTAGTATTAAGTTTTTTGAGTGGGAACAATTTGGAAAGCTTTCAGCAAGTGGTCTAATGATATTCAAGTAGGCCGTACGCCTCACCACTGAACTGAAAGCTTATCCTTAGAACGCCTGCTTGATTAACCTAAAGCTAAGTTTGAATCTAACATGGGTTTAATAATCTCTTTCAATAAATTCAAAATTAATTAACATCTAATTCAAATCTAATTCGAACTTAAAAATTATTAAAAAAAACTTAATTAAAATTAATTTAAAAAAACTTAATTAAAAATAATTTAAAAGCCTAATTAAAATTATTTTAAAAACTTAATTAAAATTATTTTAAAACTTAATTAAAATTAATTTAAAAACCTAATTAAAATTATTTTAAAAACCTAATTAAAATTATTTTAAAAACTTGCTTAAAATTATTTTAAAAATTTAATTAAAATTATTTAAAAAACTTAATTAAAATTATTTTAAAACTTAATTAAAATTATTTTAAAAACTTAATTAAAATTATTTTAAAAACTTGATTAAAATTATTTTAAAAACTTAATTAAAATTATTTTAAAAAACTTAATTAAAATTATTTTAAAAACTTAATTAAAATTATTTTAAAACTTAATTAAAATTATTTTAAAAACTTAATTAAAATAAATTTAAAAACCTAATTAAAATTATTTTAAAAACTTAATTAAAATTATTTAAAAACCTAATTAAAATTATTTTAAAAACTTAATTAAAATTATTTTAAAACCTATTAAAATTATTTTAAAAGCTTAATTAAAATTATTTTAAAACCTAATTAAAATTATTTTAAAAACTTAATTGAAATTATTTTAAAAACTTAATTAAAATTATTTTAAAAAATTAATTAAAATTATTTTTAAAACTTAATTAAAATTATTTTAAAAAACATAATTAAAATTATTTAAAAAACTTAATAAAAATTATTTTAAAACTTAATTAAAATGATTATAAAAACTTAATTTAAATAATTTAAAATTTAAAATTATTTTAAAACCTAATTAAAATTATTTTAAAAACTTAATTAAATTATATTAAAACCTAATTAAAATTATTTTAAAAGATTAATTAAAATTATTTTAAAACCTAATTAAAATTATTTTAAAAGCTTAATTAAAATTATTTAAAAAACCTAATTAAAATTATTTTAAAAACTTAATTAAAATTATTTTAAAAACTTAATTGAAATTATTTTAAAAACTTAATTAAAATTATTTTAAAAAATTAATTAAAATTATTTTTAAAACTTAATTAAAATTATTTTAAAAAACATAATTAAAATTATTTAAAAAACTTAATAAAAATTATTTTAAAACTTAATTAAAATTATTTTAAAAACTTAATTTAAATAATTTAAAATTTAAAATTATTTTAAAACCTAATTAAAATTATTTTAAAAACTTAATTAAAATTATATTAAAACCTAATTAAAATTATTTTAAAAGATTAATTAAAATTATTTTAAAACCTAATTAAAATTATTTTAAAAGCTTAATTAAAATTATTTAAAAAACCTAATTAAAATTATTTTAAAAACTTAATTAAAATTATTTTAAAAACTTAATTAAAATTATTTTAAAAATTTAATCAAAATTAATTTAAAAACTTAATTAAAATTATTTTAAAAGCGTAATTAAAATTATTTAAAAAAATTTAATTAAAATTATTTTAAAACCTAATTAAAAATATTTGAAAAACTTAATTAAAATCATTTTAAAACTTAATTAAAATTATTTTAAAAATCTAATTAAAATTATTTTAAAAGCTTAATTAAAATTATTTTAAAAACTTAATTAAAATAATTTAAAAACCTAATTAAAATTATTTTAAAAACCTAATTAAAATTATTTTAAAAGCTTAATTAAAATTAATTTAAAAACCTAATTAAAATTATTTTTTGTAAAAAAAATTTAATTAAAATTATTTTAAAACCTAATTAAAATTATTTTAAAAACTTAATTAAAATTAATTTAAAAACTTAATTAAAATTATTTTAAAAGCTTAATTAAAATTATTTAAAAAAAAACTAATTAAAATTGTTTTAAAAAATTATTTTAAAAGCTTAATGAAAATTATTTTGAAAACTTAATTAAATTATTTAAAAAAAACTTATTTAAAAACTTAATTAAAATTATTTTAAAAAACTTAATTAAAATTATTTGAAAACCTAATTAAAATTATTTTAAAAGCTTAATTAAAATTAATTTAAAAACCTAAATTAAAACTTATTAATCTTGTTGGAATTGTAACTGAACAAATTGATCTATTTTTTTTTAAACCAAACTTTGGTTTAATCCTACATTACGTAGGAATCGAAAGCTCTGGATAAATGGATCTTGGACAACGGCTGTTCCAGACACATGACTGGGGATCAGCACAAATTTACCAACATTGAATTCAAAAATTTAGGGTCCGTTGCCTTTGGAAACAATGGCAAGTTAAAGGTAATTGGTACAAGTGAAATTCAATTACAGTCAAACATTTCAATTAAAAAGGTTTTACTTGTTGAACATTTTAATTATAATTTACTTAGTATAAGTCAACTCTATGATTCAGGATTTAAGGTTCAATTTTTGTCTTCTGAATGCTTAATAAGTTACAATGACTCAACTAATATTTTACTGAAAGGCTTTAGAGATAAAAATATATACTCCATTCATCTACCTAAGACAATATCTAAATGTCTTCTAGAAAATAATGATGAAACTTGGTTATGGCATAGGAGATTAGCTCATACTCACCTTAGAAATTTATTAAAATTAAGCAAAAATAGTTTAGTTAAAGGTTTGCCAAAATTAGGAAATTCTTTAAATAAATTTTGTGATTCTTGTCAACAAGGTAAACAAATTAAATCAACTCATAAACTTACAAATCAAAATAGAATGAATAAAATACTTGAACTAATACATTTGGATTTATTTGATTCTCATGGAATAAAATCTTTTAATGGAAATCTATATTGCTTAGTAATCATTGATGACTATTCTAGATATACTTGGGTAAAATTTTTATCTAATAAAAATGAAACCTTTGAAATATTTAGGCATTTTGTAAACAAGTAGAAAATGATAGAGATATTAAAGTAAAAAAAAAAGAAGTGATAATGGAGGCAAATTCAAAAATCAAAATTTTAATAATTTTTGTTTAGAAAATGGTTATCACCGTGAGTTTTCATGCCCTAAAACTTCACAACAAAATGGCTTAGTTGAACGTAAGAATAGAACCTTACAAGAAGCTGCCCGAACCATGTTAAATGAATACAATACACCAAAATACCTTTGGGCTGAAGCTGTTAACACAACTTGTTACGTTCAAAATCGAATCATAATTAATAAAGATCAAAATAAAACATCTTATGAAATTTATTTCAATAAATTCCTAACATAAAATATTTTAAAGTTTTTGGTTGTAATGTTCATATCTTAAATCTTAAAGATCACTTGGGCAAATTCACTTCAAAAACTAACCTAGGAATTTTTCTAGGATATTCATCTACAAGTAGGGCTTATAGAGTTTATAATAAATCTACTTTGAAAATTGAGGAAACGACGAATGTAACATTTAATGAAATTGATAAAGTTTCTATTACTCAACCTCATTCAAATGCTAATCAAGAAGAAGATGAAGAATTAACCAACCTTAAAGAATCTGAAAATTCAAAAATATTAAAATCTAACCCTCACCATCTAGTCAACCAAATCATAGGAAATCCTGAATTAAGGGTTCAAACAAGATCTGCTTTTAGAAATCTAAGTCAAATAGCATTAATATCTAAAATTGAACCTAAAAATATAAATGATGCATTAATAGAACCTGACTGGGTAATTGCAATGCAAGAAGAGTTAAACCAATTTGAACGAAATCAGGTTTGGGACTTAGTACCTCCACCAATAAATAAGACGGTCATTGATACTAAATGGGTGTTTAGAAACAAATTAGATGATCAAAGTAATATTTTAAGAAATATAGCTCGTTTAGTAGTGAAACGGTTTAGTCAAGTCGAAGGACTAGATTACGACGAGACTTATACCCCGGTAGCTAGACTTGAATCAATTAGAATGTTGCTAGCCTATGCTGCATTTAAAGAGTTCAAGTTGTACCAAATGGATGTTAAATCCACTTTTCTAAATGGCATTATTAAGGAGGAAGTCTACATTAGTCAACCACCCGGTTTTGAAGATCTAGAAAATCCAACCTATGTCTTTAAACTAAAAAAAGATTTATATGGATTAAAACAAGCACCTAAAGCTTGGTATGAAGGTCTGTCTAGTTTTTTAAAATCAAAGGGTTTTAAAGAAGGCCAAATTGATCCTACACTTTTTATTAAAACCTTTAATTCAGACATTTTTATAGCTCAAGTTTATATAGACGATATTGTATTTGGTTCAACCAATTCGACATTTTTAAAAGAATTTGTGACCTTAATGGAAAATGAATTTGAAATGAATTTGGTTGGTGAATTAAATTATTTCTTAGGTCTCCAAATTAAACAAACTAAGGATGGTAATTATGTACATCAAACTAAGTATACAAAAGAACTTCTTAAAAAATTTGGTATGAAAAACTGTAAAGGGCTTAAAACACCAATGACAAGTAACCTAACCCTTGATAGTGATGTAAATGGTATACCTGTTGACTTAAAGTATTACAGAAGCATGATAGGGAGTTTACTTTATCTAACTGCAAGTCGACCTGACATTTTATTTGCAGTTAGTATGTGTGCCCGATATCATACTTGTGCAAAAGAGACCCATCTTTCACTGGTTAAAAGAATTATTAAATATTTAAAAGGCACTATTAATGTAGGAATTTGGTATCCAAGAACCTCATATTTTAACTTAGTCGGATACTCGGATTCGGATTATGCTGGGTGTAAGTTAGATAGGAAGAGTACAAGTGGAGGTTGTCAACTATTAGGTTCATCTTTAGTTAGTTGGTTTAGTCATAAGCAACAATGTGTTGCCTTATCTACCACTGAAGCCAAATACATAGTAATGGGTGAATGTGTAGCCCAATTGTTATGGATGTCTCATACATTAAAAGATTTTAATCTAGATTATAAAAATGTAAAAACCTACATTGATAATATAAGTTCTATAAATCTTACTAAAAATCCAGTACATCACTCTAGAACTAAATATATAGAGGTTAAGCATCACTTCATTAGAGATCATGTGTCTAAAGGGAATATCGAACTTAATTATATTGAATCGAAATCAAACTTGGCAGACATTTTTACTAAACCTTTACTTGAAACTGAATTTAGTAATCTAAGAAGACAATTAGGGTTATGTTTTGTAGAATAGGTTCTTTGATTTTGAAAATTACTACTTAGTTTATTTTTCAAATTTTTTTTTGTAAAAATCCCCATTTCAAATTTTTGTTTCAAAATTCTTTGAAATTATTTTTCATTTTATGGAATAGCCTAGGTCTTACCATAGAATTACATGATCCTATAGTTCTAGGAGCCAGCATGTAACACCCCACCCTCCTCGCTACTAGTCTGTGAGGGCGGAGCGCTACTGGACTACTAACTTTACTTAACTATCCTTGTTCACATGTTGATAGTAATTCCTAAAACTCTCGAAGAACTTAAAACATACAATTAACTAGCAGCGGAAGACTAAATGACTCATCTAATACATTCTTAATAAATGACAATCTTAATAAATTCTTATACTAGGTCCCAAGGCTTCTATAGTCCAGGCATCACACATCCATCCTCACCTCCTTGTCGCCTTCCTTTGCTATAATTTGTCCTTTCCTTTATCTGCAGTAAGAGGAAATGCAACTATAAGCAAAATTACTTAGTAAGCACTATCTAACTCACAAAACTCGAATATGCATGTGAATAAAATAAATCTAAAACTGATTTGTGAAGTTTTGAAAACTATTTTCATAATAGATAAAAATAATAATCAAACTGCTGATGGGCCCGACAACTGTACTTGCTATGCGCGCATCCCTAACTAGACCCGAGAAAGCTGGTCCCGAATCTAGTAGAGTTTACTAGGTTATCTAAACTTAGGGACAACTATGGGAGCCCAACCCAAGGACAACTAAAAGTCCAGCACAGTGCCACTAATAAAAGTAAAATACTGATTTATAAGCTGATTTATTTTAATTACTTCTTCTTTAAATGCCTTGGCATTTTAACGAGCACCTTGTGTGCCAAAATCCCTAAAGTTTTGACTTTGGGATCTACTTAAGGCCTTGGCCTTTTTCTTTCTTTTCTTTATCTTTCTTATACTTGTTAATATCTCTAATAAAAGAATGCTTCTTTAAAAACTGAAATGTTTAAACAAATTCTAACTTTGAAATGTATAAACAAAAATCTGTATACTATGCTAATCAAAATTCTGCCTGCTATGCTAATTAAGATTCTGCATTCTATGCTACACTATTTCTGCATACTATGCAAACATAAATTCTGCACTATAATACTTAACCAAACTGCACTATAATCTTTTTCTTTAAAAATTGCACTATAAATTCCACCAAAAATCTGCACTACAAGTTCCACCAAAAATCTGCACTATAAATTCCACCAAAAATCTGCACTACAAGTTCCACAAAAAATCTGCACTATAAACTTTAAAGAAATCTGCACCATAAGCTCTTTAAGAAATCTGCACTACAAGCTCTAAAGAAATCTGCTCTAAAGAAATCTGCATTTTAAGCTCTAAGAAATCTGCACTACAAGCTTAATTAAAAATCTGCACTATAAGCTTACATAAAAATCTGCACTATAAGCTTAATTAAAATCTGCACTATAGGCTTAATTAAAATCTGCACTATAAGCTTAAATAAAAATTTGCACTATAAGCTTAATTAAAAATCTGCACTATAAGCTTAATTAAAATCTGCACTATAAGCTTAATTAAATATCTGCACTATAGGCTTAATTAAAATCTGTACTATAAGCTTAATTAAAAATCTGCACTACAAGATTAATTAAAATCTGCACTATAAGCCTACATAAAAATCTGCACTATAAGCTTAATTAAAATATGCTCTATAGGCTTAATTAAAAATCTGCACTATAAGCTTAATTAAAATCTGCACTATAGGCTTAATTAAAAATCTGCACTATAAGCGCTTTTCATGCTTCGAATTCAAGAAGAACAAAGGTCTGAAACTACTCCTACTGCTTGTGAGAAGCACTTACCTTGCTTCTTGGACTTACAACCGAACAAAAAGGGCTTCTAGGACCTTGGCCGACCGCCGGAGACGATGCCCTAACTCCCTTTCATTTTCTGCCCGAGCTTCGCCATCGTACGCAGAAGAGAAGGAGAGAATAGTTTAAGTCATGAGAAAACAGAGCATCAACTTATCCCTTTTTATAATTTAATATTTTTGTTAACTCCTTAAATAAATTCACTATCTTTTCTAAACAGACAAATCCAACATCAACTTATCCCTTTTATAATCCAATATTCTGTTAACTATCTTAAATAAATTCACTACCTTTTCTAAACAGACAAATCCAACATCAACTTATCCCTTTTATAATCCAATATTCTGTTAACTATCTTAAATAAATTCGCTACCTTTTCTAAACAAACAAATCCAACATCAACTTATCCCTTTTATAATATTCTGTTAACTATCTTAAATAAATTCGCTACCTTTACTAAACAGACAAATCCAACATCAACTTATCTCTTTTATAATCCAATATTCTGTTAACTATCTTAAATAAATTTTGCTACCTTTTTTAAATAGAACTGCCTACTTGACCACTTGGTCAGCCGGATTTGCTTAAGGCTTGGTTCGGCCGGAGGTTGTAGGTTCAAATCTCGGCTAATTTTCTTTATTTTTTGCAACTTGTTTCTTTTGGTAAAAATACCAAACGAACTCCAAAAATTACATAAAAATACTCTAAAAATTTCTAAAAATCTCTAGAAATTTTCTAAATCATTTCTAAATATTTTTAAGTACTATTAGGACTTAAAATGAGGAAATTTGGGTTGTTACAATTCCCCATACCTTATAAAAAGTTCGTCCTCGAACTTAGAACAATTCTGGATAATTCTGCCTCATGCTGTTCCTCACACAAGAACTTTTATCTAGCTTAAGCACATATAAACAAATACTTCTAAAGATTTCTCTTTACTGTAAAAAAAAACATACTAAAAAGAATTTAAGTACTTTCTTACTTGAAGATGGCAAGGTTGGTGCTGATGTGTGATGCTGGAGAATAGGAACTGCTCTGATACCAACTTGTAACACCTCACCCTCCTCGCTACTAGTCTGTGAGGGCGGAGCGCTACTGGACTACTAACTTTACTTAACTATCCTTATTCACATGTTGATTGTAATTTCTAAAACACTCGGAGAACTCAAAACATACAATTAACTAGCAGCGGAAGACTAAATGACTCATCTAATACATTCTTAATAAATGACAATCTTAATAAATTCTTATGCTAGGTCCCAAGGCTTCTATAGTCCAGGCATCACACATCCATCCGCACCTCCTTGTCGCCTTCCTTTGCTATAACTTGTCCTTTCCTTTATCTACAGTAAGAGGAAATGCAACTATAAGCAAAATTACTTAGTAAGCGCTATCTAACTCACAAAACTCGAATATGCATGTGAATAAAATAAATTTAAAACTGATTTGTGAAGTTTTGAAAACTATTTTCATAATAGATAAAAATAATAATCAAACTGCTGATGGGCCCGGCAACTGTACTTGCTATGCGCGCATCCCTAACTAGACCCGAGATAGCTAGTCCCGAATCTAGTAGAGTTTACTAGGTTATCTAAACCTAGGGACGACTATGGGAGCCCAACCCAAGGACAACTAACAGTCCAGCACAGTGCCACTGATAAAAGTAAAATACTGATTTATAAGCTGATTTATTTTAATTACTTCTTCTTTAAATGCCTTGGCATTTTAACGAGCACCTTGTGTGCCAAAATCCCTAAAGTCTTGACTTTGGGATTTTCTTAAGGCCTTGGCCTTTTTCTTTCTTTTCTTTATCTTTCTTATACTTGTTAATATCTCTAATAAAAGAATGCTTCTGTAATGACCACCCTTCTTACTACTACTACTCTCTAAGGATGACCGTTACTTAACTACTAACTCTACTTAACCGGTGTGACTAAAAATCACATGGAAACCCTACCGAAAAATTTTGGCAGAGTCTCCCCTCTACCAGTGACCATATTCAACAATACATGCAATATATACTCAGCCACAAGCGGCTGGAACACATATCAATCAACCACGCAGTAATAAAATCACAATAAAAACCAAGAAACTACTCTAGAAATAGCAACGACTACAACACTCCACAAATAATAAAAGGGACTAATTAGACATGCGGAAATAAACTCAACTACAATCCCAAACTTAATATAACATTAAAAGAGAACTAAGAAGAAGTCTTGACAATTCTGCCAGCTACTTCTGGATCTCTCCACAGTCCAGTTATCACACACCTTCACCACCACCACCACCCTGTCGTCTCCCTTCATATCTTAGCTTTTCCTTTATCTGCAGTAGGAGGAAAGAAAACAAAACTATAAGCGAAAACACTTAGTAAGTACTAATCTATCTCACAAAAACTTCGAAGTGCATAAAAGTAATGCAATACCGAAACTGTAATGCTAAAGCAAAGCTGCATATACTCATGGTATACAGAAATAAAACTGAATACTAAACATGCTCACTAACTGACAGGAAAGTAATGAAACTACTACTGTAGACTTAGAATTAAAGAACTAAACTTTTATTGATTCTAAGCATAAACTTGTTTCATTTTCTTATATCCTTATAATAGAAATTAATCTTTTAATTTCTCTTTCACTTTCTTCTTCTTGTTCTTCTTTCTTTTCTTATACTAGAAATTAATCTTTTAATTTCTCTTTCACTTTCTTCTTCTTGTTCTTCTTTTCTTTTCTTCTTTTCTTCTTTGGGCCCAGGCTTAGTACCATCTTTGTTTTTGCGCGCTCTCTAATAGTGACTGAGGTAGCGAGCCTCTTGTCCTATGAGGTAAAGACCTTGGTCTTACCAGGGCCAAGACCTTGGAATTGGTCACCTGGATTTGTTTAACGACAACCTTGGAAGTCGGGTACTAGCCTCTTACTTTAGTTTACTTGTTATCTCTTTTTAACTAGACCTTGGTCTTTTTCTTTTTATTCAGTTTTCTCATAATCCTTTATTAGAGTTTATTGGAATCCTTTAGATATACCTAACAAGTATAGGATTACAATTAACTAAACATGCTATATAAAAACAATACAAGGAAACAAATCTAAACTCTCTCTAAGCATGTTATAAGACAAGACAAAAGAAAGCAAATCTGGACTTTCTAAACATGCTGTAAATAAAGGAAAGAAAGCACATCTGAACTTACTAATCATGCTATAGAATAGAGCAAAAGAGAGAGCTAGTTTGACCTTTTAAAACATGCTATGATAAGAGCAAAGAAAGCTAATCTAATCTTACTAATCATGCTACAAAATAAAGCAAAAGAGAGCAACTTTGAGCTTACTGATGATGCTATAAAATAAAGCAAAAGGAAGCTAATTTTGGACTTTCTAAACATGTTGGATAGGGTAGCAAAAGAATGCGACTTTAAGCTTTCTAACATGTTGTAAATAAAGCAAAAGAATACAACTTTAAGCTTCTTAAACATGTTGTCCAAAAACTAAATCCCTAATCAACTTTGATTCTATACAACATGACCTGAAAGCAAGGAAGGAAACTATAACAGAATATAGAGCTCAGACTGTATACTAATGCTTGCAAGAACTAATCTAGGAACTAGCATAGATGGTTGGAAATTAAAATGAAACCCAATGAAAATCCATCTGATGCAAATTCGACATACTGTCAAGCTACACGATCCAGTTGCAAACCCAATGGTAGGAAACAAAGGCATCATTAATCAAGGTTAAATCCACTACACCCTTTTTCCTTCCTAAAGGCCACGACAGGTTCAACAAGAACAAGGAGAAACAAAAACTTGATCTCCTGCAAGCTTAGATTCGGCACAAACAATACTACATGCTCAATCAAACAAAAACTAGTTCTTGGAATCTCTGTGAAGCCCACGGCAGAACACCCAAAAGCCAAAATCTTCATAGCATGGTTCGGATTCAAGAAGAAAACAAGGTTGAAGCTACTCCTACCACAGGTGAGTAGTACTTACCAACGATTCTTGGACTTACAACCGAGAAGGAAGGGGATTCTAGGGTTCGAGTACCTCCAAATCTCGGCCTCTTCTCTTGCCCGAGCGTTTGCCTTGTCGAGAGAAGCTTGGTTTGTGAAGAACCCTTGAAGAAGAACGCTCGCCAGCCGCCGAAACGCAACCCTAATTTCGGCTTCATCTTCGCCCAAGCAACGCCGACGCTGCCGCATGCGAGAACGAGAGGAGAGGGAAGTTAGGTTTTGGGGAAAAGAAAACCTAAACCTTCACTTATAATTCGGGTTATTATTAATTACTATCTATGCTTTAAATTTATTTCTCCCCATACTTAGTTAACAAAGCGTGCGCAGCCCAGTTGGCTGGCTGTGTCCTGTTAGGTCGGGTCCGACCCGAGGTCATGGGTTCGAGCCTCGCCTTCAACTCTTTTTGTCAAAATTTCTTTCTTTTTGTAAACATACTAAACAACCTCCAAAAATTATGTAAAAATACTCTAAAAATTTCTAAAAATCTCTAGAATATTTTAAAAGCATTTCCAAATATTTTTATGGACATTTGAAACTCGAAATAGGGAAAATTGGGTCGTTACAATCCCCCATACCTTATAAAAAGTTCATCCTCGAACTTAGAATAGCTCTGGATACTTCTGTCTCATGCTGTCCTCCCACTCCCAAGTGATTTCCTCGTGCTTTTGGTTCTACCAGACGACCTTCACTAGTGGTACTTCTTTGTTTCTCAATCTCTTGACTGCTCTGTCCACTATCTGTGTAGGTCTACTCTCATAACTAAGATCCTCTTGGATCTGCACTGACTGAGGCTGAATCACTTGGCTCGGGTCATGGAGACACTTCTTTAGTATGGAGACATGAAATACATTGTGTATTGCTGACATGTCTTATGGTAAGTCCAGCCTGTAAGCTACTTTCCCAATTCTCTCTATGATCAGGTAAGGTCCTACATAGGGAGGACTTAATTTGCCCTTCTTGCCAAATCTCATCACTCCCTTCATAGGAGTGGCCTACGACGTGTGTCAGCATAACTCTTCTGTCTGCTCTAGGCAGTCACAATTCTCTGTCTGATTTTCTAGATTGCCTGAGTAGTCTCATCTATCAGCTCTGTCTGAATGTCCATCTATACTTCCATTTCTTTTCTCTCACCTGCTTCTTGCCAGCAAAGGGGTGATCTACACTTCCTGCCATTCAGTGCCTCATAAGGTGCCATCTTGATGGTGGCCTGATTGCTATTGTTGTAGGCGAATTCAGCTAAGCATAGATACTTGCACTAACTTCCCTTGAAATCTAACGCATAAGCCCTAAGAATATCTTCTAAAATCTGATTCACTCGCTCTGTTTGTCCATCAGTCTGAGGATGGAAAGCTGTGCTGAACTTGAGTTTGGTGCCTAGTGCATTCTGAACGCACTCCCAAAAGTGTGAGGTGAAGCACCCATCCCTATCAGAAATGATAGATTTATGAACTCCATGAAGTCTGACTACCTCTTTAACATATAGCTGGGCCAACTGCTCTATAGAGTGGGACACCTTGATGGCTAGGAAGTGAGCAGACTTGGTCAATCGGTCTACTATTACCCATATCGCATCATATCCATTGGTGGTTCTTGGAAGACCTGTTATGAAGTCCATGGATATATCTTCCCATTTCCATTCTGGTATTGGAAGAGGCTGAAGAACTCCTCCTGGTCTCTGGTGTTCTACTTTGACCTTCTGACATGTCAGGCAGGTACTGACATATTTACCTACATTTCTTTTGAGTCCTGACCACCAGAACTTCTGTTTCACATCTTGGTACATCTTGGAAGAACCAGGATGCATGGAGTACGGTGTACTGTGAGCTTCTTCTAAGATCTTCTTCCTCAGTTCTTCATCATTGGGCACGCAAATGAGACTCCCCTGATAAAGAATCCCGCTGTCTATTACTCGAAACTCTGATTTGTCTTCTTTCTGTATCCCTTGCTTGATCTTCTGGATGCCCGAATCTTCACTTTGCTTTCTCTGTATCTCCTCAAACAATGTAGACTATAAGGTCAATGTAGAGAGTTGCCTTTCAGTAATTTCAAGTCCAAAACTTGACAACTCCTTCTGCAGTGCCAGGGCTAATGATGACAAAGACATCAGGGATGCACTAGATTTTCTGCTTAGTGCATCTGCCACTTTGTTAGCTTTGCCTAGGTGGTAGAGAATTTCACAGTCGTAATCTCTGACTAACTCCAGCCACCTGTGCTGCCTCATGTTTAAGTCCTTCTGAGTGAAGAAGTACTTAAGACTCTGATGATCTGTGAAGATTCTACACTGAACTCCATACAAATAATACCGCCAGAGTTTAAGTGCAAAAACCACAGCTGCCAGCTCAAGATCATGAGTAGGGTAGTTCTTCTCATAATCTTTGAGTTGTCTGGAAGCATAAGCTATGACTTTTCCTTCTTGCATGAGTACAGCTCCTAAGCCCATCTTGGAAGCATCACTGTAGATGTCGAAACTCTTGTCGCTCTGTGGAACCGTCAGAATGGGAGCACTGATCAATCTCTTCTTTAGCTCTTGGAAACTCTACTCACATTTATCTGACCATTCGAATCTCTTGTTCTTTCTGGCGAGGGCTGTTAGTGGAGAGGCTATCCTGGAAAAGTCCTCCACGAACTTCCTGTAGTACCCAACTAAACCAAGGAAGTTTTTGATCTCTCTGACGTTCTTGGGTCTACTCCAGTTGTTGATCGCTTCCACCTTGGCTGGATCCACTTGAATACCTTCTTTAGAAATAATGTTACCTAAAAACGCCACCTGATTTAACCAGAACTCGCACTTTGAGAATTTAGCATAAAGCTGCTTTTGCTGAAGAGTCTGCAGTACCATCCTCAAGTGCGTGTCATGCTCCTCTGGGTCCTTGAATAGACCAGAATGTCGTCGATGAATACGATGACAAATTTGTCAAGATATTCTCTGAACACTCTGTTCATTAAGTCCATGAAGACCGTAGGTGCATTAGTCACTCCAAAAGGCATGACCACAAACTCGTAGTGTCCATATCTGGTCCTGAACGCCGTTCTGGGTATATCTCTTTCTTTCACCTTCAGCTGATGGTACCCAGAGCGCAGGTCTATCTTTGAGAACACTATTGCTCCTCTTAACTAATCAAATAAGTCATCGATCCTGGGAAGGGGGTACTTGTTCTTGATTGTCACTTGATTCAAAGCTCTGTAGTCTATGCACATCCGCATTGATCCATCTTTCTTCTTGACAAACAACACAGGAGCTCCCCAAGGTGAGTGATTAGGGCGAATGAAGCCTTTGTCAAGTAACTCCTGTAGTTGTTCTTGTAACTCCTTCAGCTCTGCTAGAGACATGCGATACGGAGCTTTGGAAATTGGACCGGTTCCAGGAACCAATTCAATCTCAAATCCATTCATTTATTGGGAGGTAGTCCAGGTAGATCTGCTGGGAATACTTCGGGATATTCACAGACCACCCAAACCCCCTCTTTCTTACCTTCTTTCTGTTCTTCTGCACTTACTTGACCGGGGCTCCGGCTCCCTACTGTCTTGTCTTCTATCTTAGCTGGCTTGAACTCTATAAACTCCTCGTAGTGCTTGTTGGTAATCTGCAGGTGGAAGAACTCTTCATAGAACTCTGACTGAAAATCTGCCCAGCTCATCTGATCAGCTGCTCTCTTGGTCTTTATCCTCTCCCACCACATACGAGCATCTGCAGACAGGCAGAAAGAAGCGCACTTGACCTTCTCGACTTCTGGCCAGTCAAGAAGCTCCATAGTGCTCTCCAGTGTTTAAACCAAGCCTGGGCATCCCAGGGCTCAGTCGTGCCTGAGAAGCTCTCTGGTTTCAGCTTCAGCCACTGTATAAGGTATGCTTCTGGTCTCTGGGATGCTGTGACGGCTCCCTGAGTAGCTGGTGGAGTCTCAATTACCACTAGAGCCTCTGTAGTGATGGCTGGAGGAGGGGGAGGAACTGCTGGCTGGTTTGCCATCAGATTGGCAATCACTTATTGCTGTTCCGCTACTTGTCTCTAGAGTAAGGCAACAACTTCAGAGAGATTGGGCTCAGTTGACCTAAGCTCTTCATTCTCCTGATCTTGGTTCTCAGTACGAACGGTACGGGGACCTCCTTTTTCTTAACATCTAATTATGCAAAGAAAAAAAAGACTTGGTATCCTCTCTCTAACCATTCTAATCATACATAAATATGAATAAAGAAAAAGGAAACTAAATCTTCTATCTTACTTTAGTACTCAAAAAAACAAGTACTCTATATTGCAGTTAATAATAAGGAAAGCAGAATAAAGAAAGGATTTAAATACTTTCTTACTTGGAGACGGCAAGGATGATGCTGATGTGTGTGTGATGCTGGAGAATGGAACACTGCTCTGATACCAACTGTAATGACCACCCTTCTTACTACTACTACTCTCTAAGGATGACCGTTACTTAACTACTAACTCTACTTAACCGGTGTGACTAAAAATCAAATGGAAACCCTACCGAAAAATTTCGACAGAGTCTCCCCTCTACCGGTGACCATATTCAACAATACATGCAATATATACTCAGCCACAAGCGACTGGAACACATATCAATCAACCACGCAGTAATAAAATCACAATAAAAACCAAGAAACTACTCTAGCAATAGCAACGACTACAGCACTCCACAAATAATAAAAGGGACTAATTCGACATGCGGAAATAAACTCAACTACAATCCCAAACTTAATATAACATTAAAAGAGAACTAAGAAGAAGTCTTGACAATTCTGCCAGCTACTTCTGGATCTCTCCACAGTCCAGTCATCACACACCTTCACCACCACCACCACCCTGTCGTCTCCCTTCATATCTTAGCTTTTCCTTTATCTGCAGTAGGAGGAAAGAAAACAAAAGGGCCACCAGTGGGCTTGGGGGTTACCAGGATTCATAAACTCTAATACTTAAGCTTGGGGGGTTAGAGTTCGAATCCTGGGGGAGGCAAAAAATCCACTGGCCAGGGGTGGGAAGACCTAGTGAGTAACGGCACGGCCAAGGGTCGTCGGTCGACGACATGAGAGGTCGCCAAATGGGCCGACGACATAAGGGCCACCAGTGGGCCGCCACAAGGGCTGCCCAAGAGGCCAAAGGGTCGGGTCGTTACAACTTCTTTAAAAACTGAAATGTTTAAATAAATTCTAACTTTGAAATGCATAAACAAAAATCTGCATACTATGCTAATCAAAATTCTGCCTACTATGCTAATCAAGATTCTGCATTCTATGCTACACTATTTCTGTATACTATGCAAACATAAATTCTGCACTATAATACTTAACCAAACTGCACTATAATCTTTTTATTTAAAAACTGCACTATAAGTTCCACAAAAAATCTGCACTACAAGTTCCACCAAAAATCTGCACTATAAATTCCACCAAAAATCTGCACTGCAAGTTCCACAAAAAATTTGCACTATAAACATTAAAGAAATCTGCACCATAAGCTCTTTAAGAAATCTGCACTGCAAGCTCTAAAGAAATCTGCTCTAAAGAAATCTGCATTTTAAGCTCTAAGAAATCTGTACTACAAGCTTAATTAAAAATCTACACTATAAGCTTACATAAAAATCTGCACTATAAGCTTAATTAAAATCTGCACTATAGGCTTAATTAAAATTTGCACTATAAGCTTAAATAAAAATTTGCACTATAAGCTTAATTAAAAATATGCACTATAAGCTTAATTAAAATATGCACTATAGGCTTAATTAAAATCTGCACTATAAGCTTAATTAAAATCTGCACTATAAGCTTAATTAAATATCTGCACTATAGGCTTAATTAAAATCTGTACTATAAGCTTAATTAAAAATCTGTACTACAAGCTTAATTAAAATTTGCACTATAAGCCTACATAAAAATCTGCACTATAAGCTTAATTAAAATCTGCACTATAGGCTTAATTAAAAATCTACACTATAAGCTTAATTAAAATCTGCACTATAGGCTTAATTAAAAATCTGCACTATATGCGCTTCTCATGCTTCGAATTCAAGAAGAACAAAGGTCCAAAACTACTCCTACTGCAGTTGAGAAGCACTTACCTTGTTTTTTGGACTCACAACCGAACAAAAAGGGCTTCTAGTGTAACACCCACAAAATTATAATATAAGCATATGGGTGTTATTTGCTTTAGAACATAAAAGAAGAAGAATCAAAGAAAAAGAAATAAGAGAAATAAAAAGAAGAGGTGAAAGTTTGAACCTTGAACCTCTCACCAAGGATAGAAATAAAATTTTGTATGTTAACCACTAGGATAATGAAGAATATGTGAAAGGGAAATGATAGAAATTGTAGTTAAAAGTAAAGATATAATTTAGTAAGGGAACAAGAGAAAAACCAATATATAATTTAGTAAGGGAACAAGAGAAAAACCAATAAGCTTTCTTCCTCTTGTTTACCTCTTGGTTAAGAAAAAAGAGAAGCAAAAGACAAGTTGTCCTTCTCCCTTTCCTTCTCTATTTTCGTGGGGTTTAAGAGGATGATAAAGAGAAGAATTTAGGGAAGGGAATGAGGACATATTCTCATTAAGAAAATACATGCATGAGATAAGGAGGAAGGGAAGCAAAGTTCATTTTGGTAACCTCCACCTACTTAGCATAAAAGGGAAGGAACTAAAGGTTTTCATTTTTTTTCCCTTCTCCCTCACCCTTGCCGAGACTCTAAGCCTCCTCCCTCATCTCCACAAGCCAAGGTTAGGTTTCTCCCTAAGAGAAAACTAAACTACAAGAAGGAGCCTTCAAGGTGTACCTTTCCAAGCAAGAGAAATCGAAAGGAGTGCCAGAAGAAGAAGCTCCCTACTTCCTCTTCACCAAGGGTACCATTTCTTAAGGATTAACAAGTGAACATTAGGTAAGCTTCCCCTCACCTGTGGTACAATGGTTTGTATGGTTTTCCATGGAGATAGATCGCTTATAAAACTTAAGATTTTGTTTAAGAAAATTCGGTCAAAAACAAGAAGAAGAGTTTAAGAAAGTTGTGATTAGATATGCTTTCTATTTTTCTTGTGACATGTATTTTATGTAAGAAGTTAATCTATGGTTTCCATGCTAGAATAATTAATGAAAAATTAGTTTCATGATTTACATGTTTCGGCCAAGCATGAACAAGAAGACTAGGTAAGTTCAAAACTCAAACTAAGCATGTTTCCTTAT
This sequence comes from Zingiber officinale, assembly GCF_018446385.1. Classification (NCBI taxonomy): domain Eukaryota; kingdom Viridiplantae; phylum Streptophyta; class Magnoliopsida; order Zingiberales; family Zingiberaceae; genus Zingiber; species Zingiber officinale. Next base: position 66,954,792 of record NC_055988.1, on the reverse strand, counting down.
TCTTTTAGTTATATACCCTATGATAATGAGGTTGTTAACTTTTCTCTTACTTGTATATTGTTTGAAACTCCATTTACATGCTCATGAATATTCGGCCAAGTAAGGAGTAAAGGCCTAGGAGAGTTTTAAACCTAAGACCAAGCATGCTAAGATTTTTCCTAAGACAAGACATGAAGCTAAAATGTTATGCCATGATTGTATGTTAGTTATGAATCTTATTTCATGCTTATGAGGGTTCGGTCATGATGAGAGTTGAAGCCTAGGAAAGTTGAAACCAAGGCTAAGAGGCTCATGACCTTCTTGATAATATAATATGAAACTAGTTGATGTTTTATAGTTGCTTGTTATATAGAATTTTGAATACATGTAACTTTCGGCCACATTAGGTTTTAAAGCTAGTATGTGTAGGTTTGTAACTAAGTTTACTTATGTTGTTCCTTGTTATGAAGCCATGAAAATTGTGTAGGGTTTCCATGCTCTTGTGCCACTAGAAACTTAGTTTCATGATTGTTAAGTTTCGGCCACTACAAGTTTAAAGGGTCAAGAGAAATTTGAATCCAACTTATGCATGCTTATGATGTACTTGAGATATATACTATGAAATGTAGTTGTGGTTCCCATGCTCTCATGTCACTAAAAATCTAGTTCCATGATTTACATGTTTCGGCCACTACAAGTTTAAAGGCTTAGAGAAATTAGAACCCAACTTATACATGCTTATGATGTCCTTAAGATATATGCTATGAAATGTAGTTGTGGTTCCCATGCTCTCATGCCACTAAAAACCTAATTCCATGATTGTTAGGTTCGGCCACCTTGAGTTAATGGGTCTAGGAAGTTTGAAATTTGAAACAAACATGCTTATGTTGTTCCTCATGAAAATGTATAACATGTTGGCTTAAGGTTCAACACCTCTATGCTACTTGTAACCTAGGATGAGATAAGCTAGGGTTCGGCCATGATATGATTAGGAGCTTAGGGAACTTAGAACCCAACTAAATGTGCTTAAGTAGTTCCCTATGAAATATAATATGATATGAGTATAGGGTTTACATGTTGCTTAGAACTTGATTCCTCTTCATGAAAGGTTTCGGCCATGAAATAATTGGAAACCTAGGAGGGCTTTAAAATTTAGGTTAACATGCTTATGATCTTTCTTATGTTAGTATGTGAAGATATCATGAGAATTTTTATGTTTATATGTTGTCTAGAGATCATGTGGACCTTTCATGACTTTCGGCTATATGGGTTTAGTGACTAGATATACCTCACATGCTATGAAGAGATGATATTTAATGATTCCATGAATGGTTATGTCTTTTTAGGATATGTGTTATGTTCTTTCATGTATGCTTATGACCCATGTATGTACTATGTGCTCAAACATGCTTACTTTATGACATGATAAAATGATACGTTCGTTATGCAAGCCTATGATTCATGCATGTGTTGTGTGCCCAAATATGCATGCTTTAAGATAAGTGATATGTTCATGATGTATGTTATGATTCATGCATGTGTTGTGTGCCCAAATATGCATGTTTTATGATATGTTAAGAAATATGATATGCATGAAATGATAAGAACTATGATATGTAAGTTAAGTCATGCTACTTTACTTTATGTATAGCTTGTACCAAGGGTGGGCTCCATAAGCGCCCCGGGGTCGATGGACTAAGAAACGGGCCTCGTTAGGGATGAACTCCTAAGTGCCCCTAGGTCGATGGACTAAGAAACGGGCCTAGTATGTATGCCTTGTAGGGTTCAAGACTTGCTACCTTGGACCTACATAGGACGCGCACATTTATGTATGTGGTACAAGCCGGGGCCCCAATCATGTTGAGATTATGTTTAAGTATGTATTGTATAAGTTTTCAAAAGACATGTTGCATATGTTGCATGATATACGTTTAGGGATGTACCATGATTATACTTTATGATTACGTCATGCTAGTTATGATGATGTTATGCTATGACAGGATACGTTTGATGATCATGATATGTTATGCCATGATATGCCCTTAACATGATTTATGATACACTTGTCTTTATGCCTTATGACGTGTGATTTTAATATGCTTGACGGTTTTTGTGAGTAGGAAAGGAACTTACTGAGCCATGAGTGCTCATAGCTTACTTTCTTGTACCACAGATAAAGGCAAGGAATGGATGTACTAGGGGAGCAGCAGGAGGGCTTGAAGGATGTGTGCGGTAGTGGACTGGCTAAAAGAAATGACCTGCTTTCATTTAATAAGAAATTTGCCATGTTGATGTTTTTACTTTATGACTCCATGACTTTAAGTATGTGTTTGGTATTAAGACCCAAAATTTATGATAAGTATGCTATGTGGACCTTTTATGTCTATTGTGACTTTTAAGTAAGAAAAAGGTTTTTAAATTCTCTAAGTAAGACTTCCGCTGTGTTAAGTATGCAAGTGTCGTCAAGTAACCCCCGTCGCCTTAGCAGGAGGGGCGGGGCGTTACATCTAGGACCTTGGCCGGCCGCCGGAGACGATGCCCTAACTCCCTTTCATTTTCTGCCCGAGCTCCGCCATCGTACGTAGAAGAGAAGGAGAGAATGGTTTAAGTCACGAGAAAACAGAGCATCAACTTATCCCTTTTTATAACTTAATATTTCTATTAACTCCTTAAATAAATTCGCTATCTTTTCTAAATAGACAAATCCAACATCAACTTATCCCTTTTATAATCCAATATTCTGTTAACTATCTTAAATAAATTCGCTACCTTTTCTAAACAGACAAATCCAACATCAACTTATCCCTTTTATAATCCAATATTCTCTTAACTATCTTAAATAAATTCGCTACCTTTTCTAAATAGACAAATCCAACATCAACTTATCCCTTTTATAATCCAATATTCTGTTAACTATCTTAAATAAATTTTGCTACCTTTTCTAAATAGAATCGCCTGCTTGACCACTTGGTCAGCCGGATTTGCTTAAGGCTTGGTTCGGCCGGAGGTTGTAGGTTCGAATCTCGGCTAATTTTCTTTATTTTTTGCAACTTGTTTCTTTTGGTAAAAATACCAAACGAACTCCAAAAATTACATAAAAATACTCTAAAAATTTATAAAAATCTCTAGAATTTTTATAAAGCATTTCTAAATATTTTTAAGTACTATTAGGACTCGAAATGAGAAAATTTGGATTGTTACACAACATCTCACAAGCACAGTAGGATCCCTTGTTTCAAAACTTAGAATGGGTGAGATGCTTAGGACCTAGCCCTAGATTATAGATGCTTATGTCAGTGCATCACTATAAATCTGGGTTTTAAATAACATATATTGATCAATTTAAGTTAACTAGCTAGTAAAAACCTGGTTAGTACTAAATACTCAAATTGACCAACGTGAGTCAAATTGCTACTATCTTGTGATAGCCTTGGACAAGGGTTGGACATTTCATCATAAGGACAAGTTTTTCATAATTTTTCTATATCCATGCTTGGACTTTAGGAATTTGTCAATTTTAGGGGAGCTTCAAAACAAGATTTTTTAAGCTTATACTATTTTTACTTAGTGATCAAATTATTTTCAAAATATTATTTTTCAAAAATTCATTCTTTTCAAAATATTTTTTTCAAAATATATTTTAAAAAATTATTATTTTCAAAATATTTTTTCTTTTAACCTCATGTTTTTCAAAATTCAAGAGTTTTTTTTTATGTTTTTCAAAATTCATTCTTTTTCAAAATATTTTTTCAAAATGTTTTTCAAATTTCAAAGTATATTTTTCATAATGTTGTTTAAAAATTTATTCTATAAAATTTCAAATGTTTTAATTTTCAAAGTATCTTTTAAATTTTATTCTTTTCAACATATAATTTTTGAATTTTCAAAATATTTCTTGACTTAGTATATTTTTAATAATGTTTTTTCAAATAGTAGTAAATTCTTTGATAAGTCTATTCAAAATTTACTTGGTTTTTGTTTCTGCCCCAATTTTTGATGTATGTCAAAAGGGGAGAGATAGTGAATTCAGGGGGAGTTAGTTAATTCAAGGGAAAATTAAAAGTTAAAACTGCTTGTTTATTTACTTGTTGCATATTTTTAACTTAACTTTGAACCTTGGTTGCCAAACATCAAAAAGGGGGAGATTGTTGGTGCAAGCTGCACCAGAATCAAACCTGAGTTTTGATGTTGTAAAAGGTTCAAGTTAAGTCTTGTTATGATCTAACAAGTTGACTGAGTGTGTAGGATATTTACTCAACCGAGAAAGTCCTAGCTGGAGGCTAGGCAGAGAAATCTTAGCAGATCGTGGAACCCAGGTGCAAGTCCAAGTGGGTCGAGGGGATCCGAAGCTTGGCAGAGTGATCGAGAGGTCTGGAGGACCGAAGATCGAAGGAAAAGTCCTGGGGAGCCGATCAAAGCTGAGTGAAAAGTCCAAATTAGATCTGGAGGATCAAAGTTTGGCAGGTAGGTTGAGGTAAACAAACTGGAGGAGCGACAGTGAGGTCGGGCTCCCGAAGGGAACAACCTTAGGTCGCTGATCCAACTGAAGAAACCGGGTAGGTTTCCAAGTTGAGATCAAGAACAATTCTACTGTTCTTTTATTTCTCATTATTATACTATTGTGCTAATATTTGTGTTGCAGGTTGTTTTGGTCTAACATCTGTGTTGCAGGTTATGTCTAACACTGTCTTGCAGGTTAAGTTGGATCGGTCGATCGAACCAGAGGATCGGTCGACCGAACCAAGTAAGATCAGCATGTAAGTCAGTCCAGATCAGAACTGAGCTAGAATTAGATCAAAGCCTGATCGGTCAACTGAACCGTAAGATCAGTCGACCGAACCATGATGACTCAGCCTAGCCAGTTCATCAACACCAATCAGCAACAAAGGAAAGATGGGCTGATCGGTCGACTGAACCCAGGGATCGGTCGACCGATCCAATCAACATTAAAGCTGCATTAAATCAAGATCATGACAGATTCTGACGAACAAGGAAAAAGCTTGTTCGGTCGACCGAAAAAAGGGTTCGGTCGACCGAATCATTAAAGACCAGTAAATGCAAAAGATCGAGCCAGCTTCGAACTTCAGCCAGGAAGGAAGGGAGTGGGTTTGGTCGACTGAACAGTGGGATCGGTCGACCGAACCTCCAGTATATCTATAAATTCAGACTCGGAGACAGAGGCCAGTATAACAACTTTCTGACCAATTCTTATGCTACTCTGCAAGCTGCTCACGCTACTCATCTTCGTCAGCTCAGCAAGCAACATCGTCTGGAGTACCGACCTAAACTTCATCTGCAATACATTGTCGGTATAATTTAATTAAAGCTTGCTTTGTACTTTTATTTAAGCAAGATAGTAGGGTGTTACTATCTTGCTCCATTGTACGATTCACTTCTTTCCGAGGATTTCGGAAAGAACGATTATAGTGCTTTGCCCATCGGTGCGTTCAAGGACCGCGGGCCTTCGAGTAGGAGTTGAGCTAGGCTCCGAACGATGTAACCGAATTGTGTCTCTTTCTTTTTTCCGCTGCACGACTTTGATTTCAAAAGGTTAAAAGAAAAAGTTTTAAACACGCGATATTCATGTAACACCCACGAAATAATAAGCTATACCTATGGGTATTTTTTCTTTTAGAATAAAAGGGAAATGGAAATAGAACCAAAAAGAAATAAAAAGAAAGAGAGGTTAAGGTTTGAACCTTGAACTTCCCAAAAATAATAGAGTTAAATTGGTGTATGGTAACCACTAGAGTAATGAATGATATATGAATAGAAAAGAATGGAAATTGTAGTTAAAAGTAAGAGTATAATTAAGTAGGGGAACAAGAGAAAAGAAAGTAGCATTCCTCCTCTTCCTCTTGGTTAAGAAAAGAAGCAAGCAAAAGACAAGTTGTCTTTCTTCCTTCCTTTCTCTATTTTCATGGGAGTTAAGAGAGTGAGAAGATAGAGAAGGCAAGGGGATGAATTGGGATACTTTTCATCTTCATTGGGAATAAATAGGAATGAGAGAAGAAAAGGGAAATAAATTTGGTTAATTCTTCCTCCTTCTTCTTCCTCCTCCTTCTTTCTCCTTCTTCCTTCTCCACTGAAACCTAAACCTCTCCCTCTCTCATTTCTGAAAATCCAAGCTAAGGTTTTTCTTGCTAAGAAAAACCAATTCACAAGAAGGAGACCTCAAGATCTACTCCTTACAAGCAAGAGAAGAAAAGAGAGAACTAGGAAGAGAAGTTTCTTCTTCCTCTTCACAAGGGTACCATCTTCCTTAGGAAAAACAAGCAAGAGGATGTAAGTATCCCCTCACCTGTGGTACAAGTTGTTTATGTATTTTCCATGAGGATAGAATGCTTTAAAACCTAGGATCACTTCTTGAAACTTTCGGCCAAGACTTGAATGAAGGATATAGAGAAGTTTAAGACCTAACTAAGCATGCTCACTATGTTCTAATGATATATACCCTAGTATAGGAGTTAGTTAATGTTTCTTGTGCTTGTATGCTTACCTAAAACTTAGATCCATGCTCTTTAACTTTCGGCCAAGTGTGAATAAAAGATTAGGAAGACTTAAGACCTAAACTAAACATGCTCACTATGTCCTTATGATATGTACCCTATGATAAGAGATTAGTTTGGTGTTTTTTATGCTTGTATGTTGCTTTAAACCTAAATTCATGCTCATGAAGTGTTCGACCATGATAGAGAAATTGACTAGGAGAGGTTAAAAATTTAGTCTACCATGATCATGACTTGCTTGTTAATATGTTATGAAGAGTACTTAGTGTTTTCACACTTGTATGTTGATTGGAACCTAAATGCATGCCACCTAAGGGAATTAGGGTTTCGGCCATGATAGAAATGAAGACCTAGAAGTGTTAAAAAATTTAAGCTATCATGCTCAAGACTTTCCTTATGAAAAGGTAGGAAGATTTCTTAGGGTTTCATGCTTGTAGGTTGTTTGGAACCTTGATATGTTGCACCTTAGGGCTTCGGCCATGATGGGAATTAAGACCTAGGAGAGCTTAAGACATACTCCAACATGCTCATGACTCTTCTTATGACATGATATAAAGCTAACTTAGGGTTATCATGTTTGAATGTTGCTTGAAATCTAGATGCATGCCTCTTTATGTTTCGGCCATGATAAATTTTAGGGTCCAAGGAAGCTTAAAATTTAATCTAGCATGCTCATGAATTCCCTTATGATATGATATGAAGTTAGCTTGATATTCTTTTGCTTGTATGTTGTTTAGAACTTAGTTTCATACTCCTAAAGTTTTCGGCAATAACCAAGTTAAAAGACCTAGGAAGCTTAGAACCTAAACCAAATATGATCATTATGTTCTTAATGATTTATGATGTGAAATTGGTTTAGGGTTCACATGCTTTTATGTTGTTTAAAACCTAGAACTAGGCATGGTGACTTTCGGCCACAACAAGACCAAGAACCTAGGGAGCTTAGAACCTAAACCAAATATGCTCATTATGTTCTTAATGATTTATGATATGAAATTGGTTTAGGGTTCACATGCTTTTATGTTCTTTAAAACCTAGAACTAGGCATGGTGACTTTCGGCCACAACAAGACCAAGAACCTAGGGAGCTTAGAACCTAAAGCAAATATGCTCATCATGTTCTTAATGATTTATGATATGAAATTGGTTTAGGGTTCACATGATTTTAGGTTGTTTATAACCTAGGGCTAGACTTGGAACTTTCGGCCACTACATGGAATTAGGGTTAGAGACCCAATTATGATTTCACTATGTGTCTCACATGCTACGATATGAATGAAGAGATGCTAGTTAAGGTTTTCCATGCATGATTATGTTTCCTATGATGCATTTTATGCTTATTTATGTATGCTTATGAATTATGCAATATGATGACTCTTATGATGTGATTTATGCTCAAGTATGCATGCTTTATGATATGATAAGTAATATGCTCATTTATATATGCTTGTGAACCATACATGATAATGACTCTTATGATGTGATTTATGCTCAAGTATGCATGCTTTATGATATGACAAGTAATATGCTCATTTATGTATGCTTGTGAACCATGCATGATAATGACTCTTATGATGTGATTTATGCTCAAGTATACATGCTTTATGATATGACAAGTAATATGCTCATTTATGTATGCTTGTGAACCATCCATGATAATGACTCTTATGATGTGATTTATGCTCAAGTATGCATGCTTTATGATATGACAAGTAATATGCTCATTTATGTATGCTTATGAATCATGCATTATGATGACTTTTATGATGTGCTATATGCTCAAGTATGCATGCTTTATGACATGATAAGTAAGGGCCTAAGAGTTGCTTCCCTATTAAGTGGGACTAAGAGCACTTTTTATGATATGATAAGTAAAGGCCTAAGAGTTGCTTCCCTGTGAAGTGGGTCTAAGATTACTCTTCATGATATGATAAGTAACTATGACATGTTATTTTACTTTATATGATTTTTACCAAGGGTGGACTCCATAAGCGCCCTAGGCCGACGGACTATAAACGGGTCTAGTAAAAAGGGATGGGCTCCTTAGTACGCCCCTAGGTCGACGGTAGTAGTACGGACCTAGTTCCCTAGTAGGTTCGGGGCTAGCTACCCTGTCTTAGGTATTGCGCGCATTTATGTATGTATGTGGACAAGCCGGACCCTCATGATGATATTATGTTCAAGTACTATATGATATGTTTTAAGACATCTTGCACATGACATGACATATGTTTTAAAAGACATCTTGCATGATATTTCTTTATGATATGATATGCTCTTATGATTTATATGACATGATGCTCTTTTATTTATGATATGATACATCATGATATTTCTTTATGATATGATATGCTCTTATGATTTATATGACATGATGCTCTTTTATTTATGATATGATACATCATGATATTTCTTTATGATATGATATGCTCTTATGATTTATATGACATGATGCTCTTTTATTTATGATATGATACATCATGATATTTCTTTATGATATGATATGCTCCTATGATTTATATGACATGATACTCTTATGATTTATGATATGATATAGCATGATATTCTTTATGAGATGATATGTTATGATGCTATGTTTACATGATATGATGTTTAGATGATTATGTCTCCATTGTTATATGTTTATGTGATTATGATATGAAATACGTTTTTTTGAGTAGAAAAGGATCTTACTAAGCCTGTGTGCTTATAGCTTACTTTCCTTGTACCGCAGATAAAGGCAAAGAATGGATAAACTAGGGGAGCCGCAGGAGAGGCAAGAGATGTGTTTGGTGGTGGCTTGGCTAATAAAAAAAAAAAGGAAAAGACCTGCTTATGTTATTTTATGTTGACATGAACTAAGTTTATTTATGTTAATTTTTTGCATGATGTCATGATTTCATAATAAGTTCTTCCGCTGTTTTACTTTAGAAATGAAATTTTTATATGCATGTATGTTCCCCTTGCAAGTAAGTAACCCCGCCCTACTAGCAGGAGGGCCGGGCGTTACAAGTTGGTATCAGAGCCAAGTTAGCCTTCCCGCTACACACACATCAAGCCTCCATCCTGCCGCTCCAAGTAAGACTTTCTGTACTCACTCTATTATAGTTATGCATGATAAGAAATGTTTTTAGTATCCATGAACCTAAGTATGACTGATATGGATTTCCTTTATGTATGATAAGCGATGTTAAATGTGCACGAATATAAGTAGGGATAACTCTAGACTTATGCTAGCCTTATTGTTATTTATGGAAATAGATATGGCTAGAAGACGCGGTAACAGGACCGAGGAGACAGTGACTCCATCAGATTTGACCCAAGTAGTTACATACTTCCAGCGTCAGATCACGGAACAACAACAAGTGATCACTACTTTGATGGGTCAGCAAGGAAATCCTGTCACCCCACCAGCAAATCAGAATGCAGTGCCCGTCATACCAATAGCTGCCCCAGTGGTCCAACAGGAGACCTTCTTGATACAGTGGCTAAAGCTGAAGCCGGAGAACTTCTCAGGTACTTGTGAACCATGGGACGCCCAGGCCTGGTTCAAGACAGTGAAAAGTATAGTAGAACTGCTGGATTGGCCTGTACCAGAAAAGATCAAGTGCGTATCATTTTGCTTCTCTGGAGATGCAAGAATGTGGTGGGAAAGAGTTAAGGCTAAGAGACAAGTTAATCAGATGAACTGGACGGACTTCGAAGTAGAGTTCTTCGAGGAATTCTTCCATATGCAAGTAACAAACCAGCATTACGACGAGTTCACCGAGTTTCGGCAAGGTGACTTATCAGTTAACGAAGCAGTGAAGTGCTTCAACCGTCTCGCACACCTCTGCCCAGAGTTGGTCAGCACGGAAAGAGAAAGGGTCAGACTGATGCTGAAAATGCTCCGACCCGAGATAGCTTTGAATGTGGCCGGCGGAATTAATAGACAGCAGACTACAGAAGAGCTAGTCAGCAGTGCTTTGATCACCGAACACTATCAGAAGGCAATGAACGAAAATAAGAATCAAGCACAGACAGAAGGACAGAAATCTCAAGGTACCAGAGCAAACTGGAAAGGAAGCTCCAATGGAAAGAGAAAGCAATGGAACAACACTAAAGGAGGTTCAACGAATAAGCAACCTAACTACCCTCAGTGTACCATTTGTGGGAAGCAGCATTCCGGAGTATGCCACAAGGGTACAAGAAAGTGTTACAGTTGCGGACGGGAAGGACATATGGCCAGGGACTGCCCTATCCAGTCCCAGACACCATCCCAGCAGTATAACCAGAACAGGAGTGTCCCCTCACAGCTACACCAGATGCAAGCTGCCATTTAAGGAACTCCGATTAGTCAAGGGAGACTGGAAGCCCCGCCAACTACGACGAATGCCATGGTTTTCTCTCTTACCAAGGATGATGTGGCGAGTGCCTCTACAGTTGTCACATGTCAGCTACCTATTTTCAGTCAGTATGCTAATGTGTTATTTGATACTGGGGCAGCACACTCGTTTGTCTCTACACCCTTCATGGAGAAGTTAGAGATACCACCACAAGCCTTAAATGGAAAATTCTTAACAACCCTGCCTTCGGGAGAAGTAATGCCATCTACTCATATGTTACGGGCCGCGCCCATCAGAATCGCAGGCAGAGAACTTTACTATGATCTGATTGTTGGTTGCTACTCGGAAAACCTAGAGGTTCCACTGTACAAAAATTTTGTACAAAGGTCTGAACCTTTTCCTAGCTACCATGTGTTCTTTTAAATTAAATTTTGGATCGCCTGCGGAACTTAACACGTTTGATCCAAAACTTAATCTATTCGTTCTTTTAGGTTTTGACTTGGGTCTCCTACGGAACTTAACACGTTCGACCCAAATCACCTTAAGTTATTAATTCCATTAAATATTAATTTCCATAATTGGTTCCCAGTACTGACGTGGCGAGGCACACGGCCTTCTTGGATATGGGAGCAACCACCACCGACTAGACAAAACCTTTTATAGAAAGCTAATATTTAATTTCCTAAAATAACTTTAGGTTAACCGAAAAGAACAATCAAATCACAAGGAAAAGAAAAAACAAAAGAACACAACATCGAAAAACATATTCGAAATTCTAGAATCGTAAGCCTCTTGTATTTGGTATTATTTCCATAAATAACTAGTATGATGCGGAAAGAAAAATTACTAGTTATACCTTGTAGAAAAACCTCTTGATCTTCTACCGTATTCCTCTTCTAATCTCGGACGTTGTGTGGGCAACGATCTTCCAAGATGAGAAACCACCAACCACCTTCTTCTCCTCCTAGCTAGGTTCGGCCACAAAAAATAAAGCTTCACCAAGGAAGAAGAAAAACACCAACCAAGCTCCAAGAGATGCAAGCTTTCTCTCTTCTTATTCTTCTTCTCCAAGTAGTATCCGGCCTCCACAAGAGCTCCAAGCAATAGAGAATTTCGGACACCACAAAGAGGAAGAAAGGGAGAAGATGTTGGCCGGCCACAACACCAAGGAAAAGAGGGAGAGAAAATAATAGAGGTTGTGTCTTGTGAAGGCACCCTCACCCCTTCTTTTATATTCCTTGGACTAGGCAAATTAGGAAATTTAATTACAATAAAATTTCCTTAATTCCCTTGACATGATTTAATTGAGAAAAATAAAATAATATTTCCCCAATTAATCTCTAATGGCCGGCCACATCAAGAGGAAATAAATTAGACAAGTTTTAATCAACAAATTAAAACTTCCTAATTTGTTTCCGGAAATTTTAAAAATAAAATTTCTCTTTAAAAATCTCTTCATGGTTGATAAAAGGAAATTTCTATAATTTTAATTTTATCAACATGTGGATAATTTTAAAGAGAAAATAAAATATCTCACCAATCTACAAATAAGGAAAGAGATTTAATCTCTTTCTTTAATCTTTTGTAGATCTTTTACAAGAGAGATATTTTAATTTTAATTCTCTTTAATAAATTATTTCTTCCACATAATAAAAATTAAAATTAAAATCCTTTTTAATTTAATTTGGCCGGCCCCCACTAGCTTGGGTTCAAGCTAGGGCCGGCCACCCAATTTTATACCTAGGCCGGCCCTAGCTTGGTTCCCAAGCTAGCTTGGCCGGCCCCTATTGGTGGGTATAGAAGGTGGGTATAGGTGGGTATAGAACTCTATAAATAAGAGGCTACGATAGGGACCGAGAGGAGGAATTGGTTTGGTCTCCGATAAAATTAAGCCCCGAACACACAACTTAATTTTATCAATAATAATTCATTCCACTAGAGAACTATTATTGAACTACCGCACCAATCCCAAATTACATTTTTGAGCTCCTTCTTATTATGAGTGTGTTAGTCTCCCTGTGTTTAAGATATCGAATATCCACTAATTAAGTGAGTTACTGACAACTCATTTAATTAATATCTTAGTCCAAGAGTAGTACCACTCAACCTTATTATCATGTCGGACTAAGTCCACCTGCAGGGTTTAACATGACAATCCTTATGAGCTCCTCTTGAGGACATTCTCAACCTAGATCACTAGGACACAGTTTCCTTCTATAATCAACAATACACACTATAAGTGATATCATTTTCCAACTTATCGGGCTTATTGATTCATCGAACTAAATCTCACCCATTGATAAATTAAAGAAATAAATATCAAATATATGTGCTTGTTATTATATTAGGATTAAGAGCACACACTTCCATAATAACTGAGGTCTTTGTTTCTTTATAAAGTCAGTATAAAAGAAACAACCTCTAATGGTCCTACTCAATACACTCTAAGTGTACTAGTGTAATTATATAATTAAGATAAACTAATACTTAATTACACTACGACCTTCCAATGATTTGTTCCTTTCAATTATGGTCGTGAGTTACTGTTTATAATTTATAAGGTACTGATAACATGATCCTCTGTGTGTGACACCACACACCATGTTATCTACAATATAAATTAATTGAACAACTACATTTATCATAAATGTAGACATTTGACCAATGTGATTCTTATTTCTAGATAAATGTTTATACCAAAAGCTAGGCTTTTAGTATACACTCTAACAATCTCCCACTTATACTAAAAGACTAAGCTGCCATATCTGCTGCCATACATCTGATTCCCAACCCTTGAACATGTCCATCAAAAGCTCTCGCCTTAAGGACCTTAGTGAAAAGATCTATAGGTCATCATCTGATGCATTCTAGGCGGCAACAACTTCTCCTCGTTTATACGATTTCTCGTATTGGGTGGTACTTGCGCTCTATTGTGTTTACTTGCCTTATAGACTCATGGTTTCTTCGAGTTTGTTACTGCACCATTATTATTACAATAAATTGTAATAATCTTTAGACAAACTAGAAATCATATCTAAGTTTATCTTGAGGTAATTAAGTCATTCAACTTTTATGGCTTCCTCAGAGTCTTGCCATATACTAAGCTTCTATGGTGGAGTCCAGAAAAACACCTATGCTTATCACTCTTCCATAGTTATGACTTTACCTCCTAAAGTAAACACAAAACCCCGAGGTTGACTTATTATTGTCCCTATCCGATTGGAAGTCAAAATCCATGTAACCCACAGGGACCAAATTAATTGCCTTGTAAGCTAGCATATAATCTCTAGCACCTCTAAGGTACTTTAATATATGCTTTACTGCAGTCCAATGTCCTTGTCTAGGGTTACTTTGATATCTGCTAACTATGCCCTTGGCAAAACAGATTTCTGATCTCGTGTATAGCATACATTAGGTTGTCTAACTGCCGAAGCATAAAGAACTGCCTACATGTCCTCAATCTCTTTTGATGTCAACGGAGACATCTCTTTAGATAGAGACACTCCATGCTTAAAAAGTAAGAAACCTTTCGAAGAGTTTTGCATGCTTAAAACGAGCAAGGATTTTCCGATGTATCAAGCTTGGGATAAGTAAAATATATTTTTCTTTCGATCCCTTATTCTTTTGATCTAAAAAATATATACATTCTCCCAAGTCCTTTATATCGAATTATTTGGATAACCATACCCTTACTTCTGACAACATTTTGATATTGTTTCCAACTACCAAAAATGTTATCTACGTATAGTACAAGAAATACCACCACACTTCCATCACACCTTTTCTATACACAAGACTTATCCAGTTACTAAATAAATCCATAGATCTGGATTACTTTGATAAACCGGATGTTCCAAGACCTTGAAGCTTTGCCTCAGTCCATAGACTGATTGAGCTTACACAAGATGCTCTTAGTCCTTTGCAATGAACCCTTCTGGTTGCTTTATATGGATGCTTTCTTCAAAACTTCCATTAAGGAATGCTGTCTTGACATCCTCTTGCCAAATAGATAAAAGAATCCGGATAGACTTAAGCATGACTACCAGTGAAAAAGTTTCCTTTTTCATCAAGCCTTGCTTTGAAAGTTACTACCTTCCTGTCTATCCCTCTTTTCCTATTATAGACCTTTTTACACCCAACGGCTTTTACACCATTTGGTGATTCTACAAGCTTCTAGATTTTATTAGAATACATATATTCTAATTCTTTTATTCATTACTCTTTGCCAAGATGCTGCATCTTTATCTTGGAGTGCTTCATCATATGACCGGAGATCAGGTTCATGTCCTCCAGGGATCGAGTCCAAAAACTCTCCCAAAACATGAACCTATTTAGGTTGCATAACAACCCTCCCACTACAACAAGACACTTTCTGTAATTGTGTATCAATTTGTGATACGTGTTGCAGTTTTCTTGTGGTATCTCATCTTGTACAGTTGGTACTAGGTTAGACATGTCCTTTATTATTTCCTTAAGAACAAATTTACTTATGAGCACGTGGTTCATTATATAGTCATTTTCTAAAAATCAGTCATTGATGCTAACAATGACCTTCTGATTTTTAAGACTATAAACCTACTTTTGTTTATCTAGGATAACTTACAAACAAGTGAACTCCTATCCAACTTATCATTGTCTCTCTTTAACATATGTGCTGGATTACCCGAATCCGAATATGCTTCAAAATAGGTTTTCACCTATTCAGCAATTCTATATGAGTAGAGAGTTCTAACTTGGAAGGTACTATGTTCACTTTCGTTTTCAGAGTTTATCCTTAAAACAAATTTGGTAATTTTCTGAATAACTCATCATCTATCTAATTATTTCATAAGAGTCCTTTACCTTCTTTCTACTACACCATTCTGTTGGGGTGTACCAGGTGCAGTTAGTTGGAATTGAATCCCTACTTTTGATAAGTGATTCCTAAATTCTCCCAAGAGGTACTTGCCACTACGATCTTACCATAGTGACATTTACTTTAACATTTCTCCGCATCGTTGTACTCTTTGAACTAATCAAAGTACTTAGTCTTGCGGTACATTAAGTAAATTTATTTGTATCTTGAATAGTTGTCTATAAAATAGACAAAATATTCAATACTACCTCTTGTCTGGATAGTCATAGGATCACACAAATCAGAATGAACCGATTTCAACATATCTTTGACTCCATACCCCTTGGACTTAAAAGCTTCTTGGTTATTTTCCTTCCAAGTAAGACTCGCAGGTTGGAAAGATTTCCACTACTAATGAACCCAAAAGTTCATTAGCTACCAATGAATCCTACTCAAGTATAACCTAGCTTTTAGATGCCAAAGATATAATTGGTTCATTTCCGAAGGTTGCTTTCTCTTAAAATTAGAAGATGTGTTACTAATTTCCATTTGTTGCATCGTGGGAGTTATTGGATTATAAATTGCCAACCAACGTACCAGAACAGATAACTTCCCTCTTTTCCTTAATAACAACTTTGTTATTTAAAAGAGGCAGAATATCAAGTTCTTTGAATAGTTTAGAAACTGAAAACTAGTTCTTTCTAAACTTGGTGCGTAAAGACAATTACTAAAAAATCCATATTTTATTCTTATCAAAAGATAAACATCTCCCACTGCAACAGCTACCATTTTTACAGTAGTGCCCATGTAGACGGTGTTTTAATTTTCATTTAGTTGCTGGGTTTCCTGGAATCAATTACGGACATGATTAATGGCATCTGTATCTACACTCCAGGTTCTGGTAGATAACACCACTAAACATGTTTCAACTAATGAATTAAATACACCTATATTGTTCTTAGTTCTAAGAAGACAGTCTACCTTAATGTCCAAGTCCTATTTCCAATCATTACAATTGGGATTGCTAAGTCTTTCTTATAGTATGACTACTAGGGGATTGACAAACATTTTAAATCATAAGAATCACAAAAATATTTGGTCAAGATCAACTCCTTAAAATCTCCATGAATTTTGTGTATACAAAATCGAAGAGGAGATTTTATTCATTAATTTTATTATCTCGTCAACTTTACTTTATGACGAATAAAATTAATAGTTGATCTATCTTTGATCAAATATTTGGTCAAAACTCTTTGAATTAAAAATAACATTGATTCCTCAAATAATATTATTTAAATTCACCAACACCTCAAACACCGTGAATTTTGCATGCCACGTTAGTGTGGACGTATACAAATTCATCATAGGAGGATTTTACCCATTGACTATCTTGTCAATATAACTTTTTGACAAATAAAATTACCTCAAACACCATGAATCTTGTATGCCACGTTAGTGTGGACGTATACAAATTCAAACATTTGTAAGAGGGGTTTATTAATTTTATTATATTGCCAATCTAGTTTTATGACAAATCAATAGTTGGTTTCCCTTTCGTCACACAAGTGATAGTAGTGACTCCGTTGGGGAGGATACTATTAAATGTGTCTAAGTGTATACCATTACTTGACACTAAGTCCATTAATAAGATTATGCCCCTTCCGTTGGGGAAGATCACACGCTCTTAATTAACTTCCTATAGTCATTCAAAAATGGAAGTTTGTTCTAGTGATCCACAAACAAGCTCATCCGTTATGGAGGAAGGCACTCAGAGCCAACGCGCAAGCTTGTTTGCATCACTTACAAACCAGTAATGGAGACCATGGGATTTACTTAAAAATCCCTCTCCCACTTAGTTATTTATAAATGAGGAATTTTAACTATGCTAGCCTACTAAACTTGTAAACTAACATGCACACACAGCACAATATAAAAGCAATAAATAGAAAATCTAATTTTCAACTATTATGGCTTTTATCTCTAGTTGTCCTCCGTGTGTTGTCATCCTAAGCTGCTGCCATATTTGGCCACCGCCACCGGGTCTAGCTGTCGCATCCATCTTGCTCCTAGTTCCGCTGCGCCTCTGGTCCTTAGAAGGTTCCATGCTTTGCAAGATTTAATCCGCGACATAAATAGAATTTTACATTTTTGATCCTATATTCCATAAAAGGAATGTACATGTATCTAGATTAAAAATAAAATCCTAATAAAACTAAATACGTATTTTAATACAATCATGCACACACATATAAATGCCCTTGACATGTCCAAGGGTCTAATCACACACATAATAACTAAAAGCCATAATAGTTGGATCCTTCATCCACAAAGTTAGCACATCCTACTATTAACCTGCCTAAATTATGTATGACATGTGCATAATTAAACTAATACCAAATACACAGAGGCAAAACCCTAGCTCTGATACCAATTGTTGGTTGCTACTCGGAAAACCTAGAGGTTCCACTGTACAAAAAGTTTGTACAAAGGTCTGAACCTTTTCCTAGCTACCATGTGTTCTTTTAAATTAAATTTTGGATCGCCTGCGGAACTTAACACGTTTGATCCAAAACTTAATCTATTCGTTCTTTTAGGTTTTGACTTGGGTCTCCTGCGGAACTTAACACGTTCGACCCAAATCACCTTAAGTTATTAATTCCATTAAATATTAATTTCCATAATTGGTTCCCAGTACTGACGTGGCGAGGCACACGACCTTCTTGGATATGGGAGCAACCACCACCGACTAGACAAAACCTTTTATAGAAAGCTAATATTTAATTTCCTAAAATAACTTTAGGTTAACCGAAAAGAACAATCAAATCACAAGGAAAAGAAAAAACAAAAGAACACAACATCGAAAAACATATTCGAAATTCTAGAATCGTAAGCCTCTTGTATTTGGTATTATTTCCATAAATAACTAGTATGATGCGGAAAGAAAAATTACTAGTTATACCTTGTAGAAAAACCTCTTGATCTTCTACCGTATTCCTCTTCTAATCTCGGACGTTGTGTGGGCAACGATCTTCCAAGATGAGAAACCACCAACCACCTTCTTCTCCTCCTAGCTAGGTTCGGCCACAAAAAATAAAGCTTCACCAAGGAAGAAGAAAAACACCAACCAAGCTCCAAGAGATGCAAGCTTTCTCTCCTTCTTCTTCTTCTTCTCCAAGTAGTATCCGGCCTCCACAAGAGCTCCAAGCAATAGAGAATTTCGGCCACCACAAAGAGGAAGAAAGGGAGAAGATGTTGGCTGGCCACACCAAAGAATAGGAGAGGAAGAATAATAGAGGTTGTTGTGTCTTGTGAAGGCACCCTCACCCCTTCTTTTATATTCCTTGGCCTAGGCAAATTAGGAAATTTAATTACAATAAAATTTCCTTAATTCCCTTGACATGATTTAATTGAGAAAAATAAAATAATATTTCCCCAATTAATCTCTAATGGCCAGCCACATCAAGAGGAAATAAATTAGACAAGTTTTAATCAACAAATTAAAACTTCCTAATTTGTTTCCGGAAATTTTAAAAATAAAATTTCTCTTTAAAAATCTCTTCATGGTTGATAAAAGGAAATTTCTATAATTTTAATTTTATCAACATGTGGATAATTTTAAAGAGAAAATAAAATATCTCACCAATCTACAAATAAGGAAAGAGATTTAATCTCTTTCTTTAATCTTTTGTAGATCTTTTACAAGAGAGATATTTTAATTTTAATTCACTTTAATAAATTATTTCTTCCACATAATAAAAATTAAAATTAAAATCCCTTTTTAATTTGGCCGGCCCCCACTAGCTTGGGTTCAAGCTAGGGCCGGCCACCCAATTTTATACCTAGGCCGGCCCTAGCTTGGTTCCCAAGCTAGCTTGGCTGGCCCCTTATTGGTGGGTATAGAAGGTGGGTATAGGTGGTTATAGTACTCTATAAATAAGAGGCTACGATAGGGATCGAGAGGAGGAATTGGTTTTGGTCTCCCGATAAAATTAAGCATCCCGTGTTCGCCCCGAACACACAACTTAATTTTATCAATAATAATTCATTCCACTAGAGAACTATTATTGAACTACCGCACCAATCCCAAATTACATTTTTGGGCTCCTTCTTATTATGAGTGTGTTAGTCTCCCTGTGTTTAAGATATCGAATATCCACTAATTAAGTGAGTTACTGACAACTCATTTAATTAATATCTTAGTCCAAGAGTAGTACCACTCAACCTTATTATCATGTCGGACTAAGTCCACCTGCAGGGTTTAACATGACAATCCTTATGAGCTCCTCTTGAGGACATTCTCAACCTAGATCACTAGGACACAGTTTCCTTCTATAATCAACAATACACACTATAAGTGATATCATTTTCCAACTTATCGGGCTTATTGATTCATCGAACTAAATCCCACCCATTGATAAATTAAAGAAATAAATATCAAATATATGTGCTTGTTATTATATTAGGATTAAGAGCACACACTTCCATAATAACTGAGGTCTTTGTTTCTTTATAAAGTCAGTATAAAAGAAACGACCTCTAATGGTTCCTACTCAATACACTCTAAGTGTACTAGTGTAATTATATAATTAAGATAAACTAATACCTAATTACACTACGACCTTCCAATGGTTTGTTCCTTTCCATTATGGTCATGAGTTACTGTTTATAATTTATAAGGTACTGATAACATGATCCTCTGTGTGTGACACCACACACCATGTTATCTACAATATAAATTAATTGAACAACTACATTTATCATAAATGTGGACATTTGACCAATGTGATTCTTATTTCTAGATAAATGTTTATACCAAAAGCTTGGCTTTTAGTATACACTCTAACACTGATAGTGCTTGACATGCAGGATTATGATAGTATATTAGACATGGATTTCCTGAGCAAGTATGGTGCTTTGATCGAGTGCCGTAAAAGAAAAGTAGTTTTCTAACCAGAAGCTGAACCGATATTCGAGTTTATCGGGGAACCCAGGGGAGATTGGTGCTACGGGGCCAAAGATGTGACCGGACAACTCTCTACCCTGACTATAGCACCAACGCTGTTCGATGATATATTGGGGAAGCAAACCCGTGACCCAAGCATCCAGAGGATAAAGCAAGAAGTCCTAGAGGGAAAGAATGATGGATTCCGCATCGCTGACAGTGGAATATTATACCTTAAGGATCGTTTATGTAATCCCGACGATCCAGAGTTGCGAAAGAAGATATTAGAAGAAGCCCACGCAACACCCTATGCAATGCATCCGGGATCCACCAAAATGTACCAAGATCTGAAAAAGAAATTCTGGTGGTCTAGTATGAAAAGAGATGTGGCTCAGTACGTTAGTACCTGCCTGACTTGTCAGAGGGTTAAAGCAGAACACCAGAGGCCTGGAGGATTACTGCAGCCAGTCCAAATTCTAGAGTGGAAGTGGGAAGATATCTCTATGGACTTTATCTCAGGATTACCTAAGACAACAAACGGCTATGACGCTATATGGGTAATCGTGGACAGATTAACAAAATCCGCCCATTTCCTAGCAATCAAGATGACTTATTCAATTGAGCAATTGGCTCAATTATATGTCAAGGAAATTATTAGATTACATGGGATTCCTAAGACTATCATTTCTGACACAGATGGTCACTTTATTTCACATTTTTGGGAATGTGTTCTGAAGGCTCTTGGCACAAAGCTATTGTTCAGTACTGTCTTCCACCCTCAGACCGACGGACAAACAGAAAGGGTGAACCAAGTACTAGAAGACATGTTACGGGTTTGCGCCTTAGACTTCAAAGGGAGCTGGTGCCGATATTTATGCTTAGCGGAATTCACCTACAACAATAGTTACCAGGCTACTATTGGAATGGCAGCCTACGAGGCTCTGTACGGGAGAAAATGTAGATCCCCTATATGTTGGTAGGAAGGCGGTGAAAAGAAAGAGATGGGATTTCAAACAGAGTTCATCGATAACACCACCCATGCTATACAGAACATCCGCCAAAGAATAGAAACTGCTCAGAGTCGACAGAAGAATTACGCGGATAAGCGACGAAGGCCATTGGAATTCAGTGTCGGAGACTTAGTATTCCTCAAGGTAGCTCCTATGAAAGGAGTAATGAGGTTCGGTAAGAAGGGAAAGCTAAGCCCGCGCTATGTGGGACCATATCAAGTTCTGAAAAGAATTGGCAAGGTAGCTTATGAAATAGAGCTGCCTCAGGAGATGTCAGCCATCCACAACTTGTTCCACGTTTCGATGCTAAAGAAATGTATTCCGAGCACGGACCAAGTGATCGAACCACAGACAGTACAAGTGCAAGAGGACCTAAGTTATGAGAGCCGATCGATCCAGATATTAGATCGAGATATCAAAAGACTAAGGAACAAAGAGGTACCTTTAGTAAAGGTCCTATGGCAAAATCAAAGGTTCGAAGAAGCCACTTGGGAGTGAGAAGAAGATATGAAACGGAACTATCCTGAGTTATTTTAAGTTCGAGGACAAACTTTCTATGAGGTATGGGGTACTGTAACACCCACGAAATAATAAGCTATACCTATGGGTGTCTTTTCTTTTAGAATAAAAGGGAAATGGAAATAGAACCAAAAAGAAATAAAAAGAAAGAGAGGTTAAGGTTTGAACCTTGAACCTCCCACAAATGATAGAGTTAAATTGGTGTATGGTAACCACTAGAGTAATGAATGATATATGAATAGAAAAGAATGGAAATTGTAGTTAAAAGTAAGAGTATAATTAAGTAAGGGAACAAGAGAAAAGCAAGTATCTTTCCTCCTCTTCCTCTTGGTTAAGAAAAGAAGCAAGCAAAAGACAAGTTGTCTTTCTTCCTTCCTTTCTCTATTTTCATGGGAATTAAGAGAGTGAGAAGATAGAGAAGGCAAGGGGATGAATTGGGATACTTTTCATCTTCATTGGGAATAAATAGGAAAGAGAGAAGAAAAGGGAAAGAAATTTGGTTAATTCTTCCTTCTCCTTTCTCCTTCTTCCTTCTCCACCGAAACCTAAACCTCTCCCTCTCTCATTTCCGAAAATCCAAGCTAAGGTTTTTCTTGCTAAGAAAAACCAATTCACAAGAAGGAGACCTCAAGATCTACTCCTTACAAGCAAGAGAAGAAAAGAGAGAACTAGGAAGAGAAGTTTCTTCTTCCTCTTCACAAGGGTACCATCTTCCTTAAGAAAAACAAGCAAGAGGATGTAAGTATCCCCTCACCTGTGGTACAAGTTGTTTATGTGTTTTCCATGAGGATAGAATGCTTTAAAACCTAGGATCACTTCTTGAAACTTTCGGCCAAGACTTGAATGAAGGATTTAGAGAAGTTTAAGACCTAACTAAGCATGCTCACTATGTTCTTATGATATGTACCCTAGTATAGGAGTTAGTTAATGTTTCTTGTGCTTGTATGCTTACCTAAAACTTAGATCCATGCTCTTGAACTTTCGGTCAAGTGTGAATAAATGATTAGGAAGTCTTAAGACCTAAACTAAACATGCTCACTATGTCCTTATGATATGTACCCTATGATAAGAGATTAGTTTGGTGTTTTTTATGCTTGTATGTTGCTTTAAACCTAAATTCATGCTCATGAAGTGTTCGGCCATGATAGAGAAATTGACTAGGAGAGGTTAAAAATTTAGTCTACCATGATCATGACTTGCTTGTTAATATGTTATGAAGAGTACTTAGTGTTTTCACACTTGTATGTTGATTGGAACCTAAATTCATGCCACCTAAGGGAATTAGGGTTTTAGCCATGATAGAAATGAAGACCTAGAAGTGTTGAAAAATTTAAGCTATCATGCTCATGACTTTCCTTATGAAAAGGTCATAAGATTACTTAGGGTTTCATGCTTGTAGGTTGTTTGGAACCTTGATATGTTGCACCTTAGGGCTTCGGCCATGATGGGAATTAAGACCTAGGAGAGCTTAAGACTTACTCCAACATGCTCATGACTCTTCTTATGACATGATATAAAGCTAATTTAGGGTTATCATGTTTGAATGTTGCTTGAAATCTAGATGCATGCCTCTTTATGTTTCGGCCATGATAAATTTTAGGGTCCAAAGAAGTTTAAAATTTAATCTAGCATGCTCATGAATTCCCTTAAGGTATGATATGAAGTTAGCTTGATATTCTTATGCTTGTATGTTGTTTAGAACTTAGTTTCATACCCCTAAAGTTTTCAGCCATAACCAAGTTAAAAGACCTAGGAAGCTTAGAACCTAAACCAAATATGCTCATTATGTTCTTAATGATTTATGATGTGAAATTGGTTTAGGGTTCACATGCTTTTATGTTGTTTAAAACCTAGAACTAGGCATGGTGACTTTCGGCCACAACAAGACCAAGAACCTAGGTAGCTTAGAACCTAAACCAAATATGCTCATTATGTTCTTAATGATTTATGATATGAAATTGGTTTAGGGTTCACATGCTTTTATGTTGTTTAAAACCTAGAACTAGACATGGTGACTTTCGGCCACAACAAGACCAAGAACCTAGGGAGCTAAGAACCTAAACCAAATATGCTCATTATGTTCTTAATGATTTATGATATGAAATTGGTTTAGGGTTCACATGATTTTAGGTTGTTTATAACCTAGGGCTAGACTTGGAACTTTCGGCCACTACATGGAATTAGGGTTAGAGACCCAATTATGATTTCACTATGTGTCTCACATGCTACGATATGAATGAAGAGATGCTAGTTAAGGTTTTCCATGCATGATTATGTTTCCTATGATGCATTTTATGCTCATTTATGTATGCTTATGAATTATGCAATATGATGACTCTTATGATGTGATTTATGCTCAAGTGTGCATGCTTTATGATATGACAAGTAATATGCTCATTTATGTATGCTTGTGAACCATGCATGATAATGACTCTTATGATGTGATTTATGCTCAAGTATGCATGCTTTATGATATGACAAGTAATATGCTCATTTATGTATGCTTGTGAAACATGCATGATAATGACTCTTATGATGTGATTTATGCTCAAGTATGCATGCTTTATGATATGACAAGTAATATGCTCATTTATGTGTAACACCCATAGGGTACTTAGCAAGATTTTAGATATTTTTTTTATCATGAATAAAAATAGGCCTTATGTGTAAATTTGTAAAAATAATAAAAATAGAACCAAAAAGATATGACCAAGGTTTGAACCTTGGATCTCTTACTAGATACATGTATGTGTTAACCAATAGACCAAGAGAAGTTATTGTTAGAGAGAGAAGTGACAATATAGTTAAGAGTAAGAAAAGAGCTTCTTTCATTTAGAAGGAGAAGTTAGAGTAGCCTTCTTCCTCTCAAAAGAAAAGAGGATTCTTGCTTCCTCTTTTCATTAAAGGAGGAGTAAAAGAAAGGAGAAGGGAAAGTGCATGTTCCCTTCCTCCTCTCATGAAGAATAAAAGGGGAAATTAAAGAAGAGATTTCATTTTCTCCTCTTCATTCTCCCTCCTTCTCTTCACCATGACCAAACCTTCTCCCCACCTCCATTGCCGAAACCCAAAAACAAAGGAGGACTCCTCTTTAGGAAGGCTCCACAATCAAGATTACTTCCCTAAGGAAATCAAACACAAGAATGTAAGTATCCCCTCACCTGTGGTACAAGTCGCTTACGAAATTTCCGTGAGGTTAGAATGCTTAAAAATAAAAATAAAAGAAAGAAACCTATGCTCATGGATCTCATTATGTTATGATATGAACTTAGTTAAAGATTTATGTTGGATGTTGTTTAAAGCATGATCTTCTTCTTTATATGTTTCGGCCATGAATATTTTAGGGCTTTAAGAAGCGTAAAAATCTAATCTAACATGCTTATAGACTCCCTTATGATATGATAATAACTTGGCTAGGTATTCATGTCTATATGTTGCTTGGAATTTAATTTCTTTTCTTTGAAGTTTCGTCCATCATGGATCTAGGGTTTCAAGAAGCTCAAAACCTAATTTAACTTGCTTATAGATTCCTTTATGATAAGATATGAACTTGACTAAGTTTTCATGTTTGTATGTTGCTTGGAATTTAATTTCTTTTCCTTGAAGTTTCGGCCATGATGGATCTAGGGTTTCAAGAAGCTCAAAACCTAATCTAACATGCTTATAGATTCCTTTATGATAAGATATGAACTTGACTAAGTATTCATGTTTGTATGTTGCTTGGAATTTTATTTCCTTTATTGTGAAGTTTCGGCCATGATGGATCTAGGGTTTCAAGAAGCTCAAAAATCTAATCTAACATGCTTATAGATTCCTTTATGATAAGATATGAACTTGACTAAGTATTCATGTTTGTATGTTGCTTGGAAGTTTTATTTCCTTTCCTTTAAGTTTCGGCCATGATAGGGTATAGGGTTTCAAGAAGCTTAAAACCTAATGTAACATGCTCATAGACTTCTTTATGATATGATATGCACTTGGCTAGGTATTCATGTTTGTATGTCGCTTGGAATTTAATTTCCTTTCCTTGAAGTTTCGGCCATGATAGATTTTAGGGTTCAAAGAAGTTTAAATTTAAAGCTTAGCATGCACATGAATCTTCTCATGATATGATATGAATGCAATTCAATATTCATGCTTGTATGTTGTTAGAGCTTACTTTTCCGTTTCATGAAACTTTCGGCCATGACTATATTCTAGGGTTCAAGGAAGTTTAAATTTAAACTTAGAAAGCTCATGGATCCCCTTATGATATGATATGGAGTTAGTTTGGTATTCTTATGCTTGTATAGAACTTAGTTCATGTTCTTAAAAGGTTCGGCCACAACTAAGTTAAAAGGCCTAAGGAGCTTAGAACCTAAACTTCTTATGTTCATGATATTTTGTAGTTTATGATCTGAAATTCATCTAAGGTTCACAAGCTTATATGATGTTGTAATCTAGAACCAAGCATGGTGACTTTCGGCCACTATATGGAATTAGGGTTAGAGACCCAATTATGATTTTTTTTTCTAAGTGTCTCACATACTAGTATATGAATTAGGAGATGCTAGTAAATGTTTTCCCATGTATGATTATGTTTCTATGATGCATTATATGCTCATTTAAGTATGCTTATGAACCATTCACGATGATGAATTTTATGATGTGTTTTATGCTTAGGTATGCATGCTTTATGATAAGACAAGTAACATGCCTATTTAAGTATGCTTATGAACCATGCATGAAATGATTCTTATGATGGCTATGTTGGTATCAAGTATGTATGATTTCAAATATGTTGCATGCTCATTTATGTAAGCTTATGAACCAGGCATGAAAATGAATTTTATGATGGTTATGTGCCCAAGTATGCATGCCTTATGATATGATAAGAAAATGGCTAAGAGTTGCTTCCCTTAAGTTGGGATTAAGAGCACTCTTCATGTTAAGACAAGAGCATGACATTTATGTTGATATGATATGACAGTTATGATGATATGATATGCATGAAATGTATTTTACTTTGTATGGCTTGTACTAAGGGTGGGCTCCATAAGCGCCTCTAGGCCGATGGACTATGAACGGTCTAGTAAAAAGGGATGGGCTCCTTAGTACGCCCCTAGGCCGACGGACTATAAACGGGTCTAGAACCCTAGTAGGTTCGGGGCTAGCTACCCTGTCCTAGGGATTGCGCGTATTTATGCATGTATGTGGTATAAGCCGGGCCCTCATGATGATGATATTATGTTTAAGTATTAAAAAGATATGTCTAAAGACATCTTGCACTTGACATGACATATGTTTTAAAAAGACATTCTGCATGATACACCCATTCATGATATGATATGTTTCGTTTTTATGAATTATATGACATGATGTTATGCCATACTCTTATGACTTATAGGACATGATGTTATGAGATGTTTTGTTTAGGATTCATACGACCTGATGATATGTTATGCTTCTATGATTCACATTACATGATTCCTTTATTTATGACATGTTAGAGTATGATGTTTCTTAATGATATGATATGATAGGAGGCTATGTTCACATGATATAATGTTAGATGATTATGTCTTCGTTGATTGTATGCTTATATGACTATGCTATGAGATACGGTTTTTGTGAGTAGGAAAAGGATTTTACTGAGCCTGTGTGCTCATAGCTTACTTTCTTGTACCACTGATAAAGGCAAGGAATGGATGATCTAAGGGAGTTGCAGGAGAGGCAAGGAGATGTGTGTGGCAGTGGCTCGGCTAAGACAAATAAAGACCTGCTATCTTATTTTTTGTTATGTCTGACATGAACCAAGTGTATTATGTTACATTCCAGTATAACTTCATGACATTTCCACTGCTTTATGTTACTAGAAAGAAATTTTAAATATGCATGTGTATTCTGGAATAGTTAAGTAAGTAAGTAGCCCCGTCCCTTTTAGTAGCAGGGAGGGCGGGCGTTATAGTTTGGTATCAGAGCGAGTTTAGCCTTCCCACTGCACACACTGTTAGCTAGAGTCCTAGAGCCAATCATTTGATGATTGTATTTTTGGACTTGTTGTATCATATTCTATATATATATAAATAAAGGCATTTGGTTTTTGGTTGTTATACTTGTATTAGTGCCAAATAAACTAAGTATAATAACGTCCTTGAGTAGAAGGTTCTTACCTATATCAATCGGTTAGCTGAACCGATAGTGAGATGATATAGGGAACACTTCTCTTAATCATTCCTAGTCGAGTATTAACATTCAGGGACAATGTTAATGCAATGTTAATGCAATAAGACTTGCATGTAGGTCAACTCGATGACTTGATCTCACAAGTCATGGATATGGAGATATAAAGTTGACACATGGGTATGCATTGGAGAATGTACACTGAATGACCCGCCATGAGAAAGTATCATAGATCGTTATATGAGTGTCATATACTTTCTCATGTGGCTATTAGTATGACTACTAGTCCTTAGACCTGAAGTCACCATGGTTCCCTACATAAGGAGTTATGTACTTTGGTTTCGTCAAACGTCACCCGTAACTGGGTGGACTATAAAGGCGAATACTGGGTATGTAACAAATTATGCGGAGGGATGTGAGTGATGTAGATGGGATCTATCCCTCCTATATGACGGGAGAGACATCGGTATTCTTGATAGAGTGAGACCACGAAGTGCATGGCCATGCCCAAATGAGTCAATATAGGATATTGAGCTCATTTGATTTAGTGAGTCTACTTGGAGTTCAAGATTTAGATTGATTAGAGGATGACACGGTCTATGCCTCACATTGATCAATCTAGATGTCTAAGATAAAAGGACAATGTCATATATTGTGAGGAGTCACAATTAGTAGTCACAAGGTGATGTTGGATCTCAACATTCTTGTAACTTGGGTAGTAATGATGTGTTGCTAGATACCGCTCATTACTTATGCTCCTAAATGGGTTTAGGGGCATTGCCAACGTTACAAGAACCTATAGGGTCACACACTAAGGGCAATTAGATGGAGACTAGGTTCATTTGATGAACCTAAATGATTAGGTTCATATGATGAACCAAATTGGATTAAGAGTAATCCAAAGTAGGTTAATTGAGTTGGACTCAAGTTGGTTCATGTGTTAAGTGAGTCTAATTTGGACTTAGACTCATTTAATTAATTTAATTCAATGAATAGAGATTCATTAAATTAAAATTGGCTTGGACCAATGGTTAGATTAGATCAACCAAGGGATAGAAGTGGTCAAGTTTGACTTGACTTAAGTAGGAAGATGAAGAGTCAAGTTTTGACTTGACTTTGACTTGACCAATGCCACATCATCAAGGCTTCTTCATTTGGTCAAGTTTGACTTGACCAAATGCCACCTCATGGGAGTTACCAAGAGTTGTGACTCTTGATATTCCAGGGGGGTTACAAGTCTTAATGTGGCTGGCCACTTTTAGTGTGGATGAAAGTTTTATTTTCATTCAAGGCTAATTGATTTCATCTTCTTCCTCTTGCTCACAATTCTTCTCTCCCTCTCCTCCTTCTTGCCGAGACCTTGCTTGAGTGCTAGCACACTCTAAAGGTTTCTTCTCCATCTCTTGCTTGTGTGGATACACATAGAAAAGTGTCTACTTTGACACTTTCGAGATCCGGCGAACCGAGGACAAGCGGGATTGCGAAGGGCTTCGCTACAAAGGTATAAAAAGGTTTATCCTTATGTAGATCTACTGTAGATCAACGTTTAAACTCGTACTCATATTTTTCGAATGTTTTTCTTCGCACGAGATCCAGTGGCTAGGGGGTTTCGGGGTGTCCGCGACGCGAAAAAGCGGTTTTCGCGGCCCGAAAAACCCAACACACACATCGAGTCTCTTTCTGCCGCTCCAAGTAAGAATTTCTATGCTTAATATATTTCTTCTATGATGCTTATCCTTAGTATATTTTTTATTTATTTATTTATTTTATTTATAATGCTTTAGTAGTATGCATGTTTACTTTATTCTTTTAAGTCACAGTGTTAGTTTAGGTTGCATGATGGTAGGTTAGGGATGATAACACAACAAACTTACAAATAGTTAGAAATGATGATAACCTTTCGTTAGCCTGGTTAGAAATGATAATAACTTACGCTAGCTCTATTGTCATTAATGAAGATAAGGATGGCTAGAAGACGTAATACCAGAGCAGATGAGACAGCACCTCCACCTGATCTGATGCATGTAGTTACCGAGCTCCAGCGTCAGGTTACGGAACAGCAGCAGATGATCACTGCTCTGCTGAATCAACAGGGGAATCCTGCTACCCCGCCAGGACACCAGAACATAGTACCAGTAATACCTACAGCCTCAGCTCCAGTGGTTCGTCAGGAGGTATATTAGATTCAGTGGCAGAGACTGTAGCCGGAAGCTTTCTCCGGTAACTGTGAACCATGGGACGCACAGGCCTGGTTCAAGACTATGGAGAGCATAGTGGAGTTACTGGATTAGCCTGAGCACGAGAAAGTCAAATGCGCATCATTCTGCCTTACCGGAGATGCCAGGATGTGGTGGGACAAAGTGAAAGCAAAAAGACAAATAAATCAGATGACATGGACAGACTTCGAGACGGAATTTTTCGAAGAATTTTTCCATATGTGAGTCACAAATAAACACTATGATGAGTTCACCGAGTTCCGGCAAGGTGATCTATCGGTCAATGAAGCTATTAAGAAATTCAACCGCCTAGCACGTCTGTGCCCAGAGTTGGTCAGCACGGAGAGAGAAAGGGTCAGACTTATGCTGAAGATGCTCAGACCTGAGATAGCCCTGAACGTGGCCGGCGGAGTTAATAGACCGCAGACCGCCGAAGAATTAATCAGCAGCGCTCTGATCATGGAACACTATCAAAAGGCGATGAATGAGGGCAAGAATCAAACTCAGTCGGGAGGATAGAAATCCCAAAGTACCCGAACCAGCTGGAAAGGAAATCACAGTGGCAAGAGGAAGCAAGGGAACGATTCCAAGAGTGGTCCAGCAAGCAAGTAGCTCACGTTTCCTCAGTGTACCACCTGCGGGAAGAAACACCCGGGAATATGCCGTATAGGTACAAATAGATGCTACAGCTGTGGAATGGAAGGACATATGGCCAGAAACTGTCCTACACAGATCCAGACACCTACCCCTCCGCAAGTTCAGAATAGAGGTGCTCCCCCACAGCTACACCTGATGCAAGCTACCATAGAAGGCCCGTAGATAAGCCAAGGGAGACTGGAAGCTCCGCCAGTAGCGTCGAATGCCAGAATTTTCTCCATCACCAAGGAGGATGCAGCCAATGCTTCTACGGTCGTCACAGGTCAGATATTTGTTTTCAATAAGTATGCTACTGTACTATTTGACACTGGGGCAACACACTCGTTTATTTCTACACCTTTCACGGGAAAGATAGACATTCCACCCAAGCCTTGGATTGCAAATTCTTAACGACTTTACCTTCGGGAGATGTGATGCCATCCACCCATATACTGCGAGCCGCACTCGTCAGAATCGCAGACAGAGAGCTCTACTGTAATCTGATAGTGATTGACATGCAGGATTATGATATTATACTGGGCATGGACTTCTTGAGTAAATACGGGGCTTCAATAGAATGCCGAAAAAGAAAAGTAATTTTCCGGCCTAAAGCCGAACCGACCTTTGAATTTATTGGGGAAACCAAGAAAGAAGTTAAAAAGTTTTTATCAGCTCTAAAGGCACAAAAGATGTTAGACAATGGAAGCACTGGGTTTCTAGCTCATGTGGTTGATACAAATCAGGCAGGGGAACTGAAGCCGAAAGATGTCAAAGTCGTATGTCATTACCCAAAGGTATTTCCTGATGAACTACCAGGGTTAGCACTTGACCGAGAAATCGAGTTTGAGATCGAATTAATTCCT